>NC_034606.1:14685711-14696893 GCF_900095145.1 Mus pahari | reverse complement strand
GCAAACCCACAGAGATGACACCACAATGGCTGTCTAGAAGGTGGGAAGGAACGGGGACATGAGAGGAGCTGGTGTTTGACGATTTAGGTAGAATTTGCTAGTGACCCTTCTTTCCTTCCTTCCTTCCTTCCTTCCTTCCTTCCTTCCTTCCTTCCTTCCTTCCTTCCTTCCTTCCTTCCTTCCTCATTCTCTCAGTCCCTTCTTTCTTTCCTTTCCCTTCCTTTCTTAAATTTTCATTGTGTTTTCTTTTAGTTTGTCTAATATATCCAGGTTTCTTTTATCTTTTCAAATAATTTTATTGTATATTTTATTTTTGAGGATTATAACATAATTACACCCTTTTCCACCTTCCCCTACTACCCTAACAGTCCCATAAGCAATTCCCTAAATTCTTTCCAATTCATGACCTCTTTTTTGTAATTTTTGTATACAAGAACACATACATATTTAATGGTTATATGAATACATAGTATATATGTATGTGTTTAGTATATATATATATATCATATATAGTAATTTTATACTATATACTATACATAGATTAATATGCATGTGTGTATTCTACACATATATACAGTATATAGTGTATATATTTATATGCACTAAAACTATGTATAGTACATAGATATGACTATATATGCATATATACATAACATATGTATTTTTACATATGCATATATATATATTTATATTTATATATTCCTAAATACATAAATTCAAGATGCTCAGTGTTTATAATGTTACTTATATGCACATTTTCATGGATAATTTTTAGTATTGAGTCACAAACTGTTATGATTATTTTTTTCTACTCTCACTGTTCTTAAACTGCTTAGTTGTTTTGTGTAGGATTGAACCGCATGAGCATTTTTTTGTCCAAGATAGCATGTTACTGGTTGTCCTTGTTGAGTTCATGTTTAAGTGTTCATGTTAGTGAGCCTTCATAGGTGTGGCTTCTGTTAACCTAGGACACACAGTCTCACAGAACACTCTTTATTGTCCTGGCTCTTAATGTCTTTCTAATTGTTTTTCCATGATATTCCCTGAACTTTGGAAGATAAAGTTTATTTTGTAGAATTATCCTTTGGGACTAGTCTCTGCAAGTTTGCATTTTGATTGGTTGTAGTTTCACTTTAACTAGACAATTCTTACTTCAATTCGTGATATGAAACTGATATCCCTAGAAACATTAGACTACCTAACCCTAACTTGCTATTGTAAATGCATAGAAAAGTCCCAAGCATAATACCTATCTTATTTACTCTTAGAAACAGGATAAGATATTAAAAGAAATAATGGTCCTTCTTGCTGCATTTATTTTTCACAGTATAATTTTGCTCCCACAGATGTATTTTTAAAAGATCAGTTAAACCAAATATAATAAAAAAATTCACAATATAGTTAACAAGGAGATTCATTTAAGTTAAAGAAATTCTAAATGACTATTGCTTACTACAATATCTTATCTCTGGGATAGTTTAAAAAAAAAAGATTGTCCTTTATATTTCATTACTATTATAACTCTTACAAAAAATAAACATAATAAAATAATATCCCTTTGTCAAATGCTTTCTCAGCATCCAATGAGATGATCATGTGGTTTTTGTCTTTGAGTTTGTTTATGTAGTGGATTACATTGGTGGATTTTGGTTTATTAAACCATCCCTGCATCCCTGGGATGAAGCCTACTTGGTCACAATGGATGATCATTTTGATGTGTTCTTGGATTCGGTTTCCGAGGATTTTATTGAGTATTTTAGCATCGATATTCATAAGGGAAATTGGTCTGAAGTTCTCTTTCTTTGTTGGATCCTTGTGTGGTTTAGGTATCAGAGTAATTGTGGCTTCATAGAATGAACTGGGTAGAGTACCTTCTGTTTCTATTTTGTGGAATACTTTGAGGAGAGTTGGAATTAGGTCTTCTTTGAAAGTCTGACAGAACTCTACACTAAACCCATCTGGTTCTGGGCTTTTTTTTTTTTTTTTGGTTGGGAGACTATTGATGACTGCTTCTATTTCTTTAGAGGAAATGGGACTGTTTAGATCGTTAATCTGATCCTGATTTAACGTTGGTACCTGGTATCTCTCTAGGAATTTGTCCATTTCATCCAGGTTTCTGTGGAGGAACTAGAGAAAGTACCCAAGGAGCTGAAGGGGGCTGCAACCCTATAGGTGGAACAACGATATGAACTAACCAGTACCCCCTGAGCTCGTGTCTCTAGCTGCATATGTAGCAGAAGATGGCCTAGTCTGCCATCATCGGAAATAGATTCCCCTTGGTCTTACAAGCTTTTTTTTTTTTTTTTTTTTTTTTTTTTTTTTTTTTTTTTTTGGGGGGGGGGGGAGGGGTTCAAGACTTTGTTTCTCTGTTTAGCCCTGGCTGTCCTGGAACTCACTCTGTAAGACCAGTCTGGCCTCGAACTCAGAAATCCACCTGTCTCTGCCTCCTCTTGCAAACTTTATTTGACCCAGCACAGGGAAATGCCAGGGCCAAGAAGTGGGAGAGGGTGGGTAGGGGAGCAGGGGCAGGGGGGGGGTATAGGGAACTTTTGGGATAACATTTGAAATATAAATAAAGTAAATATCTAATAATTAAAAAAGAAGAAAAGTAACCTGAAAAAAAATAATATCCCCATAACATTGTGCTATTTTGCTATTTATATTGTATATAAAATTCCCAATTAATAAACATAAAATACCTTATTACAGGTTTTATACATACTTTAAAACTCAAAAGAAACCTTTAATTAAACAAAAATAAGTCATAAAGTCCATCAATTTCATTTGTTCAAACACAAATATGGTACAGTGCATGCTGTTTTGCTGAGCTTAATTCTCCCTGAAAGAATAAACAGTAGAGAGTTTCCTGTAGGGTAGGTTCTTGAATGACCATAAATTAATATTATTTTGTGCTATAATATTCCTAATTTTCATTGATGTTTTAATACTCATATTGCAGTTATTTTAATTTTTGGCACTTCTAATCATCAGAAGTTATTTTATATCAATTTTTAATAATTGAAATAAATTGAGATATCTTAGTTAAAATAAATAGTACTTAAAAAAACAAAACGATGCAAATTGTAATCTAGTATGGCGTTTTGAACTTAGTCATGTAAGGCTTTACTGAATATTTTATCTGCAAAATGTTGTTGTACATCACAATGTCTAATTCTATATCACTTTTAAAAACAATGAATAGTCTTAAATTATGTATTTTATAAGGATCCTTATACTCCAATGAATTTCCAATAGTTTTCCTATGTAATTTGTTGAACTCTCAGACTATGATAAGTAACAGAAAGCCATTGTATATAATGAACTTAATGATCAGAAAGCTCAGCTGATACCTCGTTCTGTTCTCCTTGCTGAGGATTCTAATCTTGAATAATCAGTCAGAGTCCTTTAACACAATAAAGGACTAGACATGCATGTACTGAGGACTATATAAAACACAGAAAAGAAAGAAAGAAGAAAAGTGACTGCATGCTAAAGTATTTAATACATAGTTGTAGTTTTATTAATATCACCAAGTTTGTCTTTTGTACATACATGGAATTGTAGAGAAAAGTGCTAATATGTGTCATCAGTTCGGTTTGCCACTGCATGATCCACATTCTTAATTACTTTCTTCCCTCATACTTTTGTAGAGTCTCCTATTTTCTCATTTCCCCAGGAAATCACTGGTGTCTGAGTAGTCTACATATCTGTAAATAAAACTGAAATTTATTTTAAAAATCACTTTAATCACTCTATATTTTACAATATACATTAACAGGTAGAAGGAAGTAATACGTTTGGAAATAAAGTCAGAGAATGTTCTATGGATTAACTGAATAGAAGTTGAAAGGTAAAAATTTTAGTTACTAATAAACAGAAAATATTTTGAATGGATAACTCTCTTGAATAGAAATATAGATCAAAAAACCAATATAAATGAAATTGGTGAGCTATTTTTAAAGGTAAAATAACATTAACATAAATAAATTTAAAAATAAGGATCACTTTTAATAATTAAAATCCAGATATTTGCAGTTAAAATTACATTTATGTGGCCATATCTAAAAATGGATTAGAATTGAGTTAATGATAAGATCTATTTTGAATTATTTCAAATTTTATTTATGTATAATCCTTCCTAGCACCACTTCTAATACCAATAACTCCATATTATATACCTAAACAAGTACAACTAAAAATTGACCTAAATGAGTAATATAATAGACTACTGTGTCTGCTCGTTTCTTCATTTTTTTATCTCAGGTAATGTATTATCACACTACCATTTTTTATAAAGTATATAATCTCTTTTACAAGCTGTAGGAGAGCCTGTAATGAGTAATACACATACTCATTAATTCATTTAATTTTCATTTTAGAAAACATTATGTTAAGATAAAAAGATCATAGCAACTGATTATAGAAATAATTACATATTCTTTCTCAAGAAAAGATCTTCCATACCATAGTAACAGTAAGTTAGACATGATATATTACATAGTCATTGATTTATTTTAACATTATTTTCTTAGAGATTATAGCGTAATGATGTCTATTTTTCCATAACATGGTAATTAACATCATCTCTTAGTTGACATTGCTGGTACTTGTACAGACCTCTTATAGTTAAAATATCTGGAACTATTGACCTGGGAAGTTCCCTGTACAAATATATCAGGATCATTGAATACTTTATTGGACTTCCCAGTGTAAATTTTAGAAGATAACATAAACAATGTGTGCCGAGAAATATGTGATATGAGGTTTTCTTTTTTTCTTAATGGATATTTTTTTCTTTATATTGCAAATATTATCCCCTTCCCCTAGTTTTCTAGTCATCGCTTGTGTTGGTTTTGCAGAACTAAGCAATTCTTTAACAGTGTTTTTAATGAATGTTCATACCAAAAGGTGTTATATTCTTATTAAAATGGCAATCAGTTGTGTAGCATAGAGGAAGCAGAATTTCTAACAAAAAACTAAACCTTAAAAGAAAATATGGTTTAAAATCACCTTCTATATAATAAATAGTACTTGTTCATTTTACAGTTAAGAGAAGACTGTCTCTTTCAGAATTAGTTCATTCAGACCAGTCATTTCATTAAAAACAAAAGCAAGAATTTTAACTTTTAACATGTGACATATGTGCACAAGACCAGGTGCAGAGTCCTGCAGGGCCTGTGCCTGCCATTTCAGTCTCTGTGAGTGCAGGCCGTTAAACACAGTCACTTCATATAAATAAGTTTATATAGAAAAAGGGCTCTCATACAAAAACTTTGTTCAGGTACTATCTTGACATCATTAGTATAACAGAATATGAACTGTGTCAAATAACTCTTTAAGGCTAAGTATGTGCATGTCATTAAATTATATCATGTACTGTAAATATATTTTAATATTTTCAGGTAATTAAAAGCATTTTTATATATTGTTCTGTCTTTGAAGACTGTACAGCATGTTGTTCATGTTTGCTCTGGTTTAAATATCATTGGCATCATCACATAGAAAAATATACTGTATAGATTCCTTAACTGTGTTTTGATGGATACTCCAGAAATCAGTTAGAGTCTTATTGCAAATTTACACCTTGCTAATCACATGATGGTGTCTTACAAATATTAGATATCATCTGTATCTTTAAAGATAAAAGGTACGATGATAAAATCAAACTGAAAGAGTATTTGTCAATCATAAAAAAAAAAGAAATAGAGAGAAATTGACTAAGATATACAGATGATGATAAGTGTTAATGATATGTTTTGTGTGATGTGTCCTGTGTGATGTGTCTTAGTGTCTGTAATTAGAAGTTGAGAGAAAATTTTATGAGGAAGTCTATTATAATATTTTTAACTAATAGATCAGGTACTTGTCAATAGTTCTAATTTTTAAAATGACAAAGCAGCTAAATAGAGTGTGGCTAGATAGCTGAGAATAAAAAGCTTCTAGGCCCTAAGTTAAAATTCCAAGAAAACTTCTGATAGAAAAATATTTACCAGAGGATACTCTAGCATATTGGCACGCACATGCTCGTGTGTGTGTGTGTGTGTGTGTGTGTGTGTGTGTGTGCATGTGCGTGCACGTGTGCACACACACACACACACACACATACACACAATCAATCAATTGGTAACCTAATAAATGTAAAATAATACATATTGAAAATTAGGCTGAGGAAAAGACAATTTGTATATTCTGAAAGTATATTAAAATTTTCCCTTAAATAATGCATGATACCATTTTTATTTTAAAAACGTTTATTCCATCTGATAATGTCACATATTGATTTAGAACCTATTCATCATCCTGTGTTCGTCTTTGTGATGAGATCATAAAAAGCAGGAATAGAGTGGTTATTGCTCTCAGGAAAAAAAAAATGTAAGGATTTATTCTGTGCTTATCTTGTGCATAGGAAATCAGCCATGTGTCCACTTTCCTAGGGCCCAATGCTAACATCTGTGCCTTAAATTCCCTAACATATCTAATGATAATTCAATTGTATCTTTTTTCTTCTCATAGGACAGACTACACTTGAGGGTAGATAAGAACGTTTTCATTTTTTCTACTTTCTTCACTACTATATTCCAGTATATTTAATTATTCATCTACTTAACATTTGTCTGGAAATCTTTCTTTGGATTTTCATCTTTCTCTTCCTCTTTCTTTTCTTTTTTCTTTCTCTCTACTTTTTATATCCACTGTATAACCTCTCCCTCTTTTTTTCTCCCTTCCATTATATTCTTTCCTCTTCTCTTTTGACTTGTGTAATATACAGCTTTATAGAAAAGTAACAAGGACCTTCTTGATTAAATTCATGAGAAAACATTAAAAGAGAGTGACTAATGACCTAATACGTAATGCACTGTGTAGAAATCATAATGAGCTGTGTGATAATGGTTGGTCCTTCTGATTTGGGAAATCAACAAAGATTCTTTAGGGATAATAGACTGAGAATGGATATTCTGTGCTAAGTGCTAAAAACCAAATGAAAAATTAAGATATGCTCTGAGCTTATGCATTACTTAGAATTTGAGCCTCACTTGAGGGGGAAAAAATGTAAGACTTAGCACATGTGAAGTTCAACCCATAGGCAGAGAATAATATAAATGTATGAAGAAAGAGTATATTTGTCTTGGAGCAGTCATAAACAATTTAATTAATTGGCAACTTAGACTGGGAGGAAATATTATCTAATTAAATGTAACATTAGGATAAATTTGAATGAGTTTAATAAACAGGGAACAGGTAAATACAAGAGTTCAGTTAACAGTTAATAGTGAGCAACCTTCTATATATTAGACTATGTTTCTGAAAATTCAATGTGGATCAACTAACTGATGTGTACCAAAAAGAGTATGATATGATAGTATCATGGTAGAATACATTCTTCTAAGTTTCAGTGTCTTAAGGTAACGGGGATGGGTATATTCATTAGCTATATGACTATTGTGGAGAAAGCAGCATACACCACCAGGACTATTGTATGGACTCATTCAGGAATCTTGTCTTCAACTAAAACATAATAGCACTGATAAAATAAAAATCTCATTCAGTACTAATAAAAATAGTTCAGGTGGTCTTTGGAATAAATTCTGTCATCCACTATAATTTTATGGGTAAAATTATAAGTGGGAGTTGATGAATAAGAAGAGCAATCCTAAATCAAATTTTAGTTCATAACGTTAAAGGTTCATCCAATATTATACACCTAGAAATACTGCTTTTAAATGTGTTTTTATATAAAATAACAAAAGAAAAGTACTATTCTGTAAGTAAAAATACTATTGCTTTTAAATATGTTGTTACATAAAATAACAAAAGTAAAAATACTATTTCTTATCATGTCTCATATCACAGAGACCTAACTTATGATTTATAATAAAATATAGTGACAATATACAAAATATCATTATCAAATTAATATTTTCAATAAACACCTATATCTTGTAGTTTAATATTCAAATTGCTTTCTACTTCCTGACTTATCATAATAACATGAAACTAAATAACACATTGAATTTAAAACAGTCTTAAAGCATAAATAAAGGCAGGTGAGCAAATGTGTAACAAAAAGTCTGGTTATATATGACTTTATAATATATTTCAACTTGTTAATTTTGGAAGTAATAATATGATATTAGTATAATAAATACTGATAACAGAGAATTGTCAACATTGGGCTGGGGTTCCATAAATATTTCTCTTTTTTATATCATTATTTTCTCTTGACACTTTTTTATATACATTATCATATGAAAAATTATGTTCACTTTTTTTGTAGTAATCTAAAAATACAAAAGCAACATGATATCTTATTTAAGTATAAAATCATAGGTTGTATATCAATCCATTCTATTTTATTATTATGCTTCATTACATTTAGGATAGTATCAAAACAATATCATTCATAACACTAAATATCTTCTTAGATTTCCAAAATTTTGTTATTTTGCTTAGTAAATTTTACTTTTTGAATAAAATGTTAGATAATGTGAAAAACGTTAGAATTTACTTGGTAACAAGTTTATATACATTATGAATATATAAAAATATTATGATTATCAATGGACCTATGTCAATATTAGATTGTGGAATTTATTTTGTTTGCAAATGGATAACCTGTGAGTATTCATTTTAATATTTTTATAGAATTTCACCTCTCAAAGCATGCTCTGGCGTTAGATCCATGACGATTATATAATTTATGATGACTCAGCCATCTTGTATATTTGATGGAGGCCTTTAAGGCAGCCACTATTATTGAAATAACTCCATTGTCTCAAATATGCTTGTTTTATAAATGTTAATTTTTCATATTTTTAAGCACATCACTATAGACAACAGTATTATTTAATTTGTTATTTGCTTACTTTTTAATATAACTTATAATTTATTATTTTCTAAAATTTAGATAGTATAGAAGAAAATAGTATTTATTGAATTGAACATTAAAAAAGGGTTTCTAGGAATTGTTATGTATAATTATAATGCCAGCACTGAGGAGGCTGAGTCATGAAGATTTATTGAGCTTGAGCCCCCTTTCATGTAGTTACTTTCTAGGGAACAGGGACAGCCAGTTATTCTTTATCTTAATAAGCAGAACAAATAATTAAACCTCAAATAATACAAAATGAAGAACCTAATTCTAAAATAAGAATTTAAGATATTTTATTTGTAAATTATTTTCTGGAATATTTACAATCGCTTATCTATGAAAGAAAAGGCCACCATATTTTTTTCTTGCTAAAATGTACAAAATGACTAGAACTTCTACTAGTGCTTGATATTTATGCCAAAGAAAGTCCTCTGCCTTTTAAAGCGCAGGAAAACAAGACTGTGTTAAAGACGTTTTTATCTTCTTCAGAATTATTTCAAGGCATTTGCACCCATTTCGCAGCAAGCTGCCATTCTTACATGTAGTTCTCAGAGCATATGGCAGTCCTGCTGTGAGCAGAATGAAGTCACACAGTTACTCTATACTCTTCAGGAGAGCAGAGAAGCATAGTGCTTAGTGGGGGACATGTTGTCTACAGTAACCTTCTTCACCACTCTGTTGTTCACATTGTGAATCATGAGCTGTTGCTTCTTAGTGCAGATGCTTAGACTTTCTGTAAAATTCTCTTTAATTTTTTCATGAAAATAATTTATTTGGAAGAGAGATTTTAGAGAAGGAAAATCACATCAATTGCTTTCTTTATAATTTATTGATTTACTATGCATCCAAACCCTAGCTTTCCCTCACACCTCTCCCCTCAGTCCTTTCCTCTTACATGACCTCCCTCTATCCCCTATTTCCTATCTCCTCCCATGGATATCAACTCCCTTGGCCTACCAAGTTGTAGTGGAACTGGTAAGATCTCCTACTGAGCTAAGATCAGGCAGCCCAGTTAGGGGTAAGGGATCCAAAGGCAGTTAACAGAGTCAGAGACAGCCCCTGCTCCTGCTGTTAGGGGTCCCACATGAAGACAAACCAAGCTGCATATCTAGTAGCTAGTAGAGAAGGCCTAGTTCCAAATTGGCTTTTCTTCATAATATGAATAGAGATTTTGAGAAACAGAAATTTTCAGAAGTTCTTTACTCAGTTTTTTAGTAAAGTTTGTACATTTTCAGGGTGGAATAAGCTTACGATAGTACAAGAAGTTTTAGCAGCTTTCCTGAACTCTCCCACTAGGAAGAAATGAAGCTAAGGGAAATTCTTTTTCCAAAAAGAATAGATGATTGATACAGTTTCATATAACAGTTGACCTTTTCATTGTCATCAAATCTTTAAAACAAATTTCCATACAATGGGACAACATTCATGGCGTTGTGGTTTATAATATAAGAAAAAAGCTGATATATTAGTGTTGTGGGTCTTAAATTATTTGAAGATACTAAAATATTATTATATAATGTAGTTAAAAAGCAGACAGTACTGAGTATTTAAAATCTATTTCATCAAATAAAAAGAAAAATTTTGAAACAAGAAATAATGATAGTACACATTAATGTTATCATAAACCAAAGTGTTGTCTGACTATACAGAATGTTGATATCCTGCGTTTAGATGATTGTTTTAGTGGTGCATTGAGGTTTTAGAATCAGTGATTGTTTCAACAATCTACTGAGCATCTTTCATCTTCACATCTATATAAAGGGAGAAATTATTTTTATGTATATTTTGTATGCTTGATTACAATAAGACAGAAGCATCTTCTATAACCTTTAAGAAAGAGAAAATGTATTCTAGTAGATTAAACATATAATTAAACTGAGTGCTGCTTAAAAACAGTATAAGCAAGATATAAGTGAACATTATTAATATTGCTATCATGTATAAATTACATGATACAAAGTAGTTTGTAACTGATTCATCTACAACATTTGCTACTTTATTTTTATGAGTTTTAACCTTGCTTCAATTTCTCTCACTTAAATATTAAAAAACCATTTATTTTCTTTTTTATCTGCTCTATCCTTGTGAATTCTCTATGCTTTTTGAAAATGAGATTGTTTAAAAGAGAACTGTTGTGTTCTCTATATCTTCAAAACATTTCCTAAGAAACTATTCTCTGTCTTAGCATTTCTTTTCCTTTCTTTTCTTTCCTTTCCTTTTTCCTTTCCTTTCCTTTCCTTTCCTTTCCTTTCCTTTCCTTTCCTTTCCTTTCCTTTCCTTTCCTTTCCTTTCCTTTCCTTTCCTTTCCTTTCC
>NC_034606.1:14575032-14685351 GCF_900095145.1 Mus pahari | reverse complement strand
AATCTGCCTGCCTCTGCCTCCCCAGTGCTGGGATTAAAGGCGTGCGCCACCATGCTTTTCTTTTCCTTTCTCTTCTTTTCTTTTCTTTTCCTTTTTTTTAAACATTCTAGTCATTGTATTCCCCTAGTCCCTGGAATCACAGTTCCTTTTCCCATTCCTCCTCCCCCTTGCCTCCAGAGGGTGCTCCCCCAACCAGGCCTTCCCTTTCCCTTGGGACTATGGAAATAATCAGCCTGGGAGGAATGGGAGAGGGAGAACCCTCTAGAAAGTACCGGAGACACAAGAGGTGAGAGACTCTCAGAACTCATTGGGGGAGACCATAACCAAAATGCCCAACATTGGGGAGAAGGTTGAATAAAGAAAAGGATTAGTTAGGGTTTCTGTTGCTATGAAAAGACACCATGACCTTTGCAACTTTTGAAGAGAAAATATTCAACTGGGACTGCTATATGGTTTCACCAGCTTTCTGTTCTCTATGGTTGCTCTCACTACCTAAGCTTGACTGTCTAGAAATACAATCTATAGAGTAGACTGGCCTCAGACATCCCTGCCTCTGCCTTCTAAGCCCTACGAGTAAAGGCAGTCATTACTACACTTAAACGTAAGCTTTTCTTGTATTTCACAAGTTAGAACATAGTTGTTTGGGATCTGCTCTGAGGTCACCATTCCCTATATTCCACTCAACATAATGTTTAATTCTTTGAACACTGGATTTATTCCCATTCACTTTCTTGTGCCAAGATTCTTCCCAAATCTATATTATGTAACTTTTCTTGATCCTCTGTCTCCCTTTCATTATAGCTCTACATAAGCATGTCCACTAATATCCATAAGACACAATCTATACTAGACAATTTCAAAATCTCTTCTGCAAACCCAATAAATCCAAAACTCTTCAATTTAACCTCAGTCAGATATTTTGGAAAAGGGCAGAAAGGTGCACATTATTCACCAAAATATTACAAGAAGAGTCTCTTGACCAGGTGTTAACATTCTTCTCCTCTGAAGACTTTTGAGCCATCCAGGCCCACAAAGTTCAGATCATGCCCAGCACCACTGTCTTCCGTGATCCAATTGTTATTGCCTATTGAGATAAACATGAAGTATTCACTACTTTCCTAACCCAAAGTCCAAAAGTATACATTCCTTCAACAACAACAACAACAACAAATGGTCTCACCTGTCAGAGAAATATTTCAGTCCCTAATATCAACTATTTTCTTAATTAGGGTATCTATTCATCATAGCAGGAAGCATGAAGGTGTGGAGATTGACATGGTGTTAGAGAAGGAACAGTCCACATCTGGATCTGCAAAGAGCAGAAGAGACTGTCAGACAGTAGGCCTTGCTCAAGCTTCGGAGGGCTCACAGCCTACCACCTACTGACTCACTTCTTCCAAAACTCCACATCTACTCCAACAAGGTCACACTTCCAAATATTGCCACTCCCTATGGGGATCACTTTTATTTAAACCATCATATCCACCAGTAGTAGGATAATGAGAAAGTCACAAATTACATCCACCTTATATCCTTTGAAATACACCCGTCATCATGGATAAATCATGGGTAATTTTACTTATGTTGTTTAGAATGGTATATATATATATGATGGAAGCAAATATTAGGGATTCCTGAATATATATATATTCAATATTTTATATATATAATATTGAATGGTTCTCATTGACGACGGTATACTAATCCAGGTTTATTCAAAGCAAAGGAACACTTTAGTAATCTTAAGAGAACATTAAAGTAAATTAAAGAAATAGAAAGTGACTATTTTAATATATCAGTATAAAGGTGTCTCAATTGTTTATATGAGTGCTGTTACCTAGAATAGATAAACAAAAACCGGGCAGTGATGATTTTCACTCATGGAAGACATGTATGCATCCTGGACAGAGTGCTATATCATGGGTTGACTTTAAGAACAGGGTCCTCTCAGTTAACTAGCTTAACCAGTTCAAAACCATATCATGCTATTTAACCAAATGAAATGAAAATCCCAGCCTTGCTATTCTCCCTCACCCCAGCATCCTATGATATTTTGCAGATGTTAAGGGAATTTGGAGGTAGAGTTCAAAACTTTAAAACAGTGGATATTGTTAAGAATCTCCTGGGAGTATTACTAAACTATGTATCTTCATTTTTGCAGATATGTAGGATAACTTGAGAATCTGCTTTTTGTTTTAGGAAGTGACACAACTAGTTTAACAAAGTTATAGCCAGTTCAGACTAATCTTGGCAGAGATCAAGGACAAAAAAACTACAGAGAACCAGTAAGGACAGATTAGCAAATAGAACACTGATGTGATTTAAGTAGTTCATTGATCCTTCAGTAGACATGCAAAGAGCTGAATAACTTTGCATTAACTGAAACCATCAAAGCACATCTGTATTTGCTTTGCTTTAAACATGAATTCAGTTTTTTGTTGTAAAATGTTCAAATGAAAAAAATGTGTGTATAATATAAGAAGCAAGAACTTAGGGATTAAACAATGGTTCTGCTTACTATTTTAATTTTCCTTTATTCTTAAGTGTGTAAATCTTTACTACACTGCTGAAGACTGAACTACTAGAATAGATTACACTGTCTAACACTTGCAGAGAGCCTGTAATATAGTCACTGTTCTTCACACAATTGTTGCTTTTTCATATTTTTAGGCATCATAGTGGACATATATATTCTTTGGTATACAGAAAATTAGGTAATGGAATATTAGTTTACTTTGAGTAAGAAAATACTAAAACAACCAATTTCATGTAAAACTCCACTGAAATTTACAAACAGAGAATAGCAATTATAAATAAAATAAACAATCATTAAATCATTGGTGTTCAAAAAAGAGCTCAAAACATATTAAATAAAATTACAATATTACATTGTAAAGCACAGTTAATAGTTACTTAATTCGGAGTTCTTGGAAAATATAATTAAATTAAAAGCTTGAAACATTTCTAAAATATAAAAAGTATCTGTAACCTCTAGCAATGATAATTTCCCATATGGTAAATTTATTATACCACCTATAAGGACACCTAAAGAGAATACGAAATCTCACATTTTACATAAAATCCTGACATTTTACAGCACACCGTAGCTGTGAGACCTGCTATGCCAAGTGTTGAGAATACATCTGCTGTTATGTAAGCAAATGTTAGGGATTCCTGAATTTGCTCCCTTTTGAGGAAGAAAGGATGTTCAGAGATAAATTTAAGAATATTTTCCCATAATTAATCATATGAACTTTCAGCCATTTAATAAACTGAATACTGTCTCCTACACAAAAGTAACACATTTAATTCTACTTACAGGACCTATAAACTTTAACCAATACTCCTTATCTATATTTAGTAAAGTTCAAAACTTTCTTATTATACTAAACATTGTTTTCAGTTCTGAAAATGAAAATCTTCTACACATTAGTTATTCTGAAGTGAATAAAGTTTAGACTTTCCATCTTATTTTATAATGGAGTGTTTAGCTTTAGATTCTTAAAGGCCTTCCATGATATAGCTTAAATCATGTTAAGTAGCTGTTCTTCTCTGATGTGTATACATTTCCATACATTTCTACTATACTGATCCTTTTTGTTAATGGTTATTGAAGGTTTCTAAGTTGGCATAATAGTGAAATTTGCACTACAAATCTGAAAGTAAGTAGGTGATGAATTATGTATAAAACATTTTTAGTTTAAAGGGAATAATTCAAAATTATTAAGACTTATGATGTAGCAAAAATATAATTTACTTAGGAATGAGAAATTAAAATTTTCTGGCATTCACAGAAATAAACAGTCCACATGTAAGCCTTAAGCTTGCATTGCAGAAAAGACAAGATTTTAAAATCTAAGAAACACATTGACATGTCTGAACCATGTCATACATCTATAGCCTTCAGCAAAGCACATAAAAAATTTAAATAAGTATGGAGTAAATATATGTCTTATAATTTTAGTTGGTTATATAATTTCACATTTGAAATCTTGAATTTTGAGTCTTTCTAACATGTACGACCCAACAAATTTAGTTATTTCTGAACATATTTAGTTCTATCTTCCTCAATTTCATTTCAGTGATGCCCATTATTACTTCTGTGTATATAAATTCTACTTAATTTGTTTTTATTTTTAGCGCATTTTGAAAAGATCCATGTATGCCTCTTTAGGATAATGATGAATTTTTCTTAGACTTCTCTTACATATTCTAGAAACTTAAATTAGTGCTTACTCCATGATATGTATACTAAGAAAAACCTATAAAGAAAATATCATTACTTAAAATTTTATATTATTTTTTTATATTATTACTCTCATACTAACCTGTGGATGATGGGAGAAATGGTGAAATATTGTTTCCTGTTTCCTGGAAACCTTATTTTAACTCTTTTTCTAAGGTATATACTTACAGCATAATCATTTAGAGGTCCCCATAGGGAATGTTCCTAAAGCTTTCTTGATTCAGCCAATAGATCTAAAGAAGCAATTTAGACATTAATATTTGAAGACCTGAATTCAGGGAGTCACTGCAAATCACCAAATCCTTTTCTCTTATTGCATCTGAATATGGTAAATTCCCCAGAGAAATTTTAATCGCTAGGATGGAACTGAAGTTCTGATTACATTAGATTTGCCATATTACCTTAGTCTGAATTCTGTTTCCAAACAGTTAACACTAGACAGATGAATTTCTTAAGGCAGAATGGAAACATTAAGCAATGAATTGCATGTTTACGAGATTTGAATGCAGGTTTTTAGTTCCCAGTCCAGTGAGAGAAGCACTACAAATATTAAAAACTACCCTTTCAAAATTTGTGCAGATTTCAATTTCGTTTCTTTTTTCTAAGGAAAGCAATTATTTAAAGATTTTTATTAAAGAGTTGTTTAATCTACAAAGAAAATCCCACACTTTTGTGTGATAAGAAAACAATAACATTAAAAAGCATTCCTCCTTAGAATAAGGAACATAACTCTCATGAAAGGTTATAGGTACAGAGACAAAATTTAGAGCTAAGATGAAAGGATGGACTATCCAGAGAGTACCCCATTCGGGAGTCCATCCCATCATCAGCCACCAAACCTAGATACTAATGCTCATGCCAGCAAGACACTGCTGAAGGGACCCTGATATTGCGGCCTCTTGTGAGGCTACGCCAGTGCCTGGTAAACACCAAAATGGATGCTCACAGCCAGCTACTGGATGGAACACAGGGTCCCCAATGGAGGAACTAGAGAAAGTACCCAAGTACCTGAAGGGGGCTGCAACCCTGTAGGTGGAACAACAACAGGAACTAACCAGTACCCCCGGGGTTTGTGTTTCTAGCTGCATATGTAGCAGAAGATGACCTAATCGGCCATCAGTGGGAATAGAGGCTCCTTGGTCTTCCAAACTCTATATGACCTAGCACAAGGCAAGGCCTGGGCCAAGTAGTGGGAGTGGGTGGGTAGGGGAACAGAGGTGGGGGGAGGGGTATGGGAAACTTTCGGGATAGCATTTGAAATGTAAATAAAGAAAATAATAATAATAAAAAAAATAATTTCTGTAGGAAGTTGCAGAAATACATGTTTGCTTTCACCATAATATGTGGGATGTCAGCAGCTGTTGTTTGTGTATTTAGACCTGCACACTTTACATCGGGCAAAAGTTTTTAATTGAAAATTACATGCATACAATGTGTTTTGTTCAAAATCAAATCCATAATTATCCTTACTTTAATTCTACCGCTAATCTCCTTCCAACATTTTCCCTCCAAACGTATAACTTATTTAACACCTTGCAAATTAATACACTACCAATTTTAAGATATTGCATATCATCAAAATCAAACCTTTAAGTTATGAATGTTTCAATTATTAAAAATGAATGAAGTGATCTTTTTCAATATAACACATTTCTTGAATAAAAAAGATAAAGTTAGTGCCAGGCAGTGGTGGTGTGAGCCTTTAATCCCAGCACATGGGAGGCAGAGGCAGGCAGATGTCTGAGTTCCAGGACAGTCAGGACTATACAGAGAAACTCTGTCTCCAAAAAAAAAAAAAAAAAAAAAAAAAAAAAAAGATAAATTTAAGGTTAAAATTAATTTAAAATGAGAACTTGCCACTATGTATGGATATACCATATCTCAAAGTACAACATAAAATATATTTATTATTAATGTAAAATTATGTGATGAAGTAAAAATTCAGCAAAATCAGTAAACCTCACATTATTTATACATAATAGGCTTCCTTTGAAAAAGAATAAATAACTGATATTTTATTAACAGAGCTAGATTTATACTGTATCCCTGTGACCAATCAGTTGTTTGTAATAATAAATAGTATAAAACTGAAGATTTGGAATAAATAATTTTCTTATTATATCATCATTTAACATCTTTAAAATTGCAGAGATTTCTGATAATCTTGACTATATTGTATAATTTTCTTCTATAATCCACTAAATATCTAAAATTAAATTATTTCCACTCACCAATACTAAATATTAGCCATTTCTCCATTTTAAGGTCTTTATGATGTAAATTGTAGTGCTTTTACCAAGGGTCATGCCAAAAATATAGGTTTGTGTATTAAATAGGCTCCTTTGTTACTGTGTAGAGATAACTCAGGCATTTCAAATGAGGTACTTAAAACCAGGAGATGTCTTTTGAATTTATAATATGTATTTCTGTGATAGAGAGACCACTTAGACATTAAATTCTCGTATTTACATGACATGGACTTTTTTACCAATAAAGACAAAAGTTGTCTCAACTATTCCTGGTCCTGCTTATCATGCATAATCTGTTTTGACTGGTAATGATGTTCTAATATAGACAATAAGGGCATATAATATCTATTTTGTACACACACACACACACACACACACACACACACACACACACCTTAATACATAACGCTTGTTTTCTTAGAAATCCATACTGAATGCACTTTATTAAATGATATGTAAAATAAAGCTTTTATGGATTGTGAGACAACTAGTTAGCAGAGGTCCTAACCACCAAAACTGAAAACTTTATCTAGATCCCTAGGAGCCTTGTAATACAAAGAAATGAGCAAAAACAAGCCCTGAAATTTGTCTGTAACACACACACACACACACACACACACACACACACACACACACATGCATACATACACACAGACAAAGAGTGTGAGCAAACATACATGCATAACACCCCAAAATAAGTGTAAATAATAATGTAATAATAATGTAAAAGAGATAAAACTTTCTTTTCATGCAAATAAATTTCAAATACTTTTAGTAAATTTCTAGATTATAAAACACCTACTTCAGTCTACAATTTAATGTACATATTTTTGTATTTATATACAGTTTTATCTATTTTTTGTATGGATAATGGAATAGCATCACAGTGAGAAAATTACATCCCTTATGATCAGCGTTGGCAGAAAAGCTTCAAGTCACCAAAGGGTGAAAGGATATTAACCACCTGTAATTTATTTTCATACATTAGGGGCAATTTGTTCTGACATCAGTCATACTGTAAAGATCAAAGATACTGTATCAAAATTATTGGCATAAAAATATAATTATTCCAATTATGTTATTTCCCTAGTACGCCAAAATTCTTGGTAATCCAATAAAAAAAATAAAGATTATGATACTTTTATCCATTCTTCTAAGGCCCCGACTAACATTCATTTACAAGTATAAATTATCCAACAAAATTTAATGAAACCAAGTGGTTAATGATGGACAGTTAAGGTTATATATTTACTCTAAAATTTAGATATTTCTAAAGAAATTTATGAATGCATATCAGTTATCTCCTTATATCATATTTGGAATTCTACAGTGTTTAATATTTTATTGCTAGGTGTTTTTTAGTGACTTTTTTTTTCTTATTTCGTACTATCAATCAAACCTAAGAGATTAGTTTCTTTAACTTGCATAATTCCATGCTAACCAAATTTGTTAACTTGAATTTCATTTTCAAAACTGTATTTCCTGATACATGTTTTTGTTTGTTTTCTTAACTAGTGAAAAAGGCCATAGATTTTAAATCTAGAGGATTTAAGTTGTTTCCAGGGAAAGACAACAGCAACAAGTTTTCTCTCTGTGAGTTCACTCCTTTTTGTTACTTTCTCTAGTGCAAGAGTGAAGTCTGTTGTGTCTGTGGTGTCTGTCTGTGCTTTATCTAAGTGTCTGTATATTTACCAAATAACTGCATTAATATTTATATAACATGCATGATTATTATTAAATATTTTTGGATTTAATTGTATATTAGTTTAATGATAATTTCACCAAACTCATAATTTATTTTTGCTAAAATTTACTGCTATGTGAAAAATACTTTGATATCATGTGGTGATAATAATACAAATTTTTATATTTGGTGTATGAGGAAAAAAATCCAGATGATTATTAATGTTGTAGGTTTCTTTTAGCAACACTTACTTGAATATGGCTCAATTATCACAGACAAATCTTTGAAAATATTCTAATGGGAATTTTTAAAAAAATGTTTATTAACTTGTGATAATTTATTCAAATAAAAGAATTTCATAATATTTTCTAAATAAATTTTATTTTAATTTATTTCTGAATTTGAAAATATTATTAAAAGTCTAAAATAAATATTTCTGTAATGCATCTTGGCTTTATCTTCTAATGCTTTTTACTTATATCAAATTAAGTCACAGATAAAAAGTTTATGCTATCACAAATATAGAAGGAATAATTTTCAAAAGAGGGGTTAATGTGCATCACAGAATGGAACAACAATTGGTTGAAATTTCCAACCTCATTATTAAATATATAAACTTGAAGAAAATCTGTTATACAAGTATCTGAATTCTAAAAGACAATGAAAAACTGATAATAGTACTGCTAAAATTATAATATTATTACTTATTCTTGAAACAAGCACACTCTAATTAAATTTTATTCAAATCCAAAGTCTAATTAAATAACTTTGTAACTAATCCTTTATCAAAACTCATTTATTAGTATTTTACAAATAATTTACTTATACTCTTACTTGTGCATATAAATAATAAATTACCACTTCAATTATTTTCTCAACTAGAGGAAACAATTCTATATCCTTTATGTTATCAATATATGTTATTAGAAAAAATTTAAGGTAATGTTTGCATTTCATTACTATATCTGAAATTACAAAATTGAAGTCCTCTGACTCTGGAAGCTACATTATAAATACTTTCAAAATAATCAGGGTTCCTTTATATATTTTGGGTTAAAGTATATTTTCTAGACCATTAGACAATATTTCTAAAATGATGCTAGAATAAGTTTTATACAAACCTTTTTATAATAGTTTGGAGGAGCACTCATATATTCCATAAATAAAAATTGTATTAATATAATTGGTTGTAAAAACATCATTAAGTTTAATAATCCCAGCATATCAGATATTATCATAGCTATAAGACAAGGAAAAGTCATGCTATCAAACTTAAATAGGAGATGTGCTATCATTTTTCTCCAAAACTTTGGCTCTCTGTGTGTTTAATTTGGAAATTTAAGTAAAATAACAAACCTCATACTCACTCATTGTTTTCTCATTTTGTCATACAAATGTTACTTCACACACTCCATACTTTAAGCTTCCAATTATACTGGATAATTGGGTTTGTGTGCAGATTTATCTGATCTACAAAATTATCTATTTTAATTGGTATAACATGTTAGTATAATAAATATTTTATTATTTTAATGGGACATAGATACAACCCTAAAAGAGAATTTCAATGTTTCTTTTACATGAAAAAATAACTGTCAGTCATTTAGTTCTTAGATAATTAATCAAAATGCTAATATGAAGCAAAAAGTGAAGAATTTTGATCATAAATTTAAAACAAGATTCTGATTCATGTGGCTCATATTAAATACTCTATTTTAATATGGATAATCCTTAGACAAATAAAACATGTTCCATGTTTCATTTTTTATGGATGCAAAATTGTAGATCAACATAGCAAATTTTATTTACTATAAAATATTTTTCCAGCATTGATCAATTTGTTTCAAAACTGTATTATCTCAATTTTTTACTTTAACAAAGCATATTATTTTGAATATAATCATACTAGCCCATTTTCAAGTTAAGTACTTAAGTCCTTAGCATTTCTTATTCTGTGTTTAATATAATTCAAACTATTAATACAATTATACTATTAGTAGATATCCATCCTTTATCTAAAAATAAAAGTTGAAATTCTATTTCTTGTGGATAAAAGAATCAGTTTTACTGAACATAAGTATGGTGGCAGTAAGATAGATGCTTGTCAAGACCTGCCTTGCTTGCCTGTTTACCTTGCACAAATAGCCGAATGTTCCTGAGGTTTCAGCATTTTGTGTCACAGTCCATCACTGAAATCTAATTCAAGGCTTAGCCTCATTCAATGTTTTAAGTTAAAGAATTGCCCAATCCAACTTTTTCCTCAAGGGAAGTTTGCCAGTTTGAACATAAAACATGTATATTTTCTTTTAAAACATGAAATACCGCATACCATATTATAAAAATATTTAAAAAACAAATTGTTATAAGTTTAGCCTGATCAACTTGGTGACTTACTCATTTAGTAGAGCTCTCTGAAATATAAAATGGAATTATAAAGAAATTTTGAGCATTTCAGTGGTCATGCTTTTATTTCCTATGTCAATTCCATGTTTTCTCTCATGATCCACAGTCCTCTGCTATGCTCTACTAGAATAATGTAATAAAAGGATGAAGAAAATCGACCCATTATTTTTTCGCAAGAAACTAAATGAATTAAGAACCCAATGTTTGCAGGATATTAAGTGTAGTTGTACAAAATAACACAACACTGTTGATATTTTTTGTTTAATATTAGAACAATATCCAAAGTAGTGTATATTTAAAGTTTGATCAAATCAAACAAAAATTTAACTAATAATAAGGTAATCAAGTGGAAGTGGTCATATGGAGGTTCATTTCAATCAGAATCAACTCATTTATATTTTTAGACAAGAAACCTGTTTCAATAACAAAATATTTGATGTATGAGGATTTAAAAATCAGAATATATAGAGTAATCAATAATGTATGGATTTCTGAGGTATACTTTGAAATCATTTATAAGAAATGTACTTCTTTCTTTAGAAAATAAATAATTCAGTTTTAAGCTCATTCTTCTGTTGTTTGTCCAAAAAAATGATTCTCAATGCTTTAACAATGTTAATGAAGAAAATATACCTAAAGGGCTGAATGCGAAAAGCTATCCTACCAGTTATGCTTTCCTCAAGAGTTCACATCCTACTTTAAAAAAGTTCATATGCAACCAGGTTGCAAGTTATTATGGAGATTACATGCAACAAGGGAAACTGACCAATCACTTCAAAAGCATTAAGCATTGACAGTAGCTGATTGAATGAACACTCACTATATTTGAATGTCTTATTACGTACTGAAATTTTTGTATACTAGCAAAAATGGAATAGCATATAAAGGCACACATGCAAAGTATTGTCAATTATAATTCTATGAACTGAAATCAGTTACTCAAGCATGTCAAAAATATAGCATGTCCTTATTTTGGGATAAAATGTGAGAAAATATGGATTTTAGAAAATTATACATATGTAATATCTATGTCATTCAAAGTTTTCTAAACACTGGCATTAATTAGTGATATAGCACTGAACACATTTTTTAATCTACTGGTATTTCAGTCTGCTCACCTGCAGGAGTTTTATTATAATAATAATTAATTTGAAGATTATCTGGAGGATCAAGCTAACTGTATAAAGTGTCTAGAATGATTCCTGACACATAGCAAATTGTAAATAAATATTTGCATTTTTATGTAAAATATTACACAGTACTACATTTGAAACAATAATAATTGGAGAGTTGAAAAATGAAAATTTAATTTTATATCTTATATGTATTCACAGGACACTTATGGATGGCAACTTGCTACATATTGTACTATAATTTATGATATGTACTGCATTATATATATAACAAGATAGTTAAAGCATGGTCATGCCATCCTTTAATCTATACAGTTTAAAACGTGACAGTTTAATAACATTCTATACACAATCCTTTCAAGAATCAGAAATGCAACACTACCATGAAAATCCTCATTCAATGAGAACAGTGTATAAGGACATGTTGACACACTACTGGACAATATGAATTAAAAAATTGACTTTACTTACCTTTTCCAATATGTGAAAATATGTGATACAAACTTAAGTACAGAGTATAAAAAGAAAACAAAACCACTATTTTTCAACTGGCAAATATTTTTAAATTATATAAGTATTATCAATATAAATGTTCAAAGTTTTGTGAGAAATAGGTTTAGAGTAGCAGGATAAAAATGAGCGATTATCTTTTCAAACAAGAGGAGCCAGAACTATATATTAAAATATTACAATATTTTAAGACCTAAAAATGAGCCAGGCGTGGTGGCGCACGCCTTTAATCCCAGCACTCGGGAAGCAGAGGCTGGTGGATTTCTGCGTTCAAGACCAGCCTGGTCTACAAAGTGGGTTCCAGGACAGCCAGGGATATACAGAGAAACCCTTTCTTTTTTAAAAAAACAAAAAAAGGCCGGGCGTGGTGGCGCACGCCTTTAATCCCAGCACTCGGGAGGCAGATACAGGCGGATTTCTGAGTTCGAGGCCAGCCTGGTCTACAGAGTGAGTTCCAGGACAGCCAGGGCTAAACAGAGAAACCCTGTCTTGAAAAAACAAAAACAAAAAATAAATAAATAAATAAAATAAAATAAAAAAATAAAATAAAAAAAAAGACCTAAAACTGAGTTGTGTGGAGACATAAAGAAAATTCATACACATTCATGAAGGTACCATATACCGAGAGGAAGGGGCTATATTTAAGCAATATATATATATATATATATATATATATATATATATATATATATATATATATATATATATATATATGTTACTAATAAATAAATTTGATTTAGTATATGACCTAAAGTCTTTAGAGGTATTAACATAATACAAAATATATTTTTAAAAAAATTAGCATTCATTTCATACACACAGTAGGTTGACAGTAGAACATATTATTACCATGGACATTATAAGGGTGGATAGCTTGCATCTGAGCAACAATAAAATGTCAATGGAAGATTTGGAAACTGATTAATAGAAAAATCTAATAAAGACAACAGATTCATACACTGAAGCTATAAGAGTAGTGGTAATGTTTCAAACAGTGCAAAAAAAAAAAATGAGACTAGCTCTGTGTTAGTAACTTAGAATTAACCTACTGTAGTGGAGTTAACCGACCCAAGACTATGACCCAGAAAACCCTCAAAAAGGTTAAGAGGAATTAAATAGCAATTTGAGAAAACAATTATATAAAAAATGCCATGTGCACTGAACCCAGAAGCACACAATAGAGCCGGCAAGAACTAATTTGTTGTGATATTTATGGAAGTCTTTTTCTAATGATCAGAGAAACTATGCCATTTTGTATATCTATTTGAGGAAATGATGACTTTATAATAGACACAACTGTGAAAGAACATATGCAAAGCTCTCTGTCTCTGCCTTTCCAGTGATTTACTTTTAAAATAAGCTTGAATTTGGACCATAAAAATTAAGCCAAATTCCAACAACTGTCAGCTTTGATTTTACATTAGAATTACTTGAATAGTTCTTTCTATGCATCGAAATATCCTGACAAATGGTGTTGCCTAGGTACCTTCTAATGTTATGCCCAGGTAGAGCAAGAACTGGGCGTTATTACACCACAAATGGATGTCCCGATGATCCCATTCTTCAGTGCAGTACAAACACTACCATAAGCTACACTCTTTTTTTCCCCTGGCCCCTGTTCTTTTCTTTAAAGGAGCACATGCACTTACAATGATATAAACAATATAAGAAACCCACAGGTTCACTCTATGTTTGATGTCGTACAATATTACTCAGATAGTCTAGAACTGATAATCATGAAAGTAAGTCATGAATGTTATACAGTATCACTGAGGGCAGCCAGAGTTTTATAATTAGACACCATTACAATACGAATAGTGAAAAATTCATGCATATATATATACATATATATATATATATATATATATATATATATACATATATACACACAGGCATACATAAATAAACTTATCATAAAATACATTTTAATTACTCAATGTGATCACATTTGTTTCACTGAAAAAATGTTAACAATTTATCATTAATGGAATTATCCTTAAAACCTGTGAATATATGCAAAGTAGATTAACCTAAAATTCATAGAAATTGTAAGAGAATAAAGCAAACTTTGTTTTCCATCATCATCAAGATACAATGAAACTGTATTTGACATATTTTTGTTTTGATGTTGGCAAACCAAAATGCTTTCTTATACAAAAGTGCTAAAAGAAAGTCTTTTTTTTTAATATTGTATTTTATTAAAATTTAAAAATACTGGTTCTCGGGCAACATAGTCACAAAAGGTGATGACCACTCTAAGGATGATAATTCATGAAAAAGCAAAACAAAACAAAACACTGATACCTTGAGCCATTTAAATGCAAATTTAATTAAAACTAATGTATCCAGTGTTGTTAGGTTATATCCAGAATAGTATCATTAATACAGTCTTCAGAGTTTATCTTCTGATGTGTCCTTAATTTCACTTTATTATTGTTTTCTGAAGTTATATTTTAATTTTATGTGCTCAAACAATGTGCAATAGTGTATTTCTGTAGATTTCGATATTTTTATCATTGAGATTCTAACCAAACATAGTGTCTATTTGTTCAATTATTTTGTTGTATTTTTCTCCTGTTACAGTAAATGAAGGAGGTATTAAAACAGCTTCCAACTTATGTCCAGATCCTGGAGAACCAGAAAATGGGAAGAGAATTGGATCAGATTTTAGGTAACAATTTAAATTATTTTTTATATATATCATGCCATTTCTTTCAGTTTAAAGATCAAATATTACTGGTAATGTAGGAATGTGGATTGAGTGAACTCAAACTGTGTAAGACAGATTTTACAGGTATGTTGTTATTGATAATTTGCCAGTGTCTTGCCCATGTATTTATTCTAATTGCTTTATGATTTTCTCCATTTGGTTATAGACTTGCTGTATATTGCCTTTTTGTGTGTTTAGGTATGTGCCTTGTATCACTGATCTTTCCAAGACTTTTATAATGAAAGGGTGTTTGATTTTGCCACAGGCTTTTTAAGCATCTAATAACGTGATCATGTGTTTTTTGTTTTTTGATTTGGTTTGCTTTGTTGTTTTGTTCATTTATATAAGAGATTACATTGGTGGGTTTTCGTATGTTGAATGATCCCAGCGCACCTTTGATAAAGCCTATTAGTTCATGGTGGATGATGTTTTCGATGTGTCTTGGATTTGATTTGCAAATATTATATAGAATATTTTTGCATCAATGTTTCTAAGAAAATTGCTCTAAAATTCTCTTTCTTTGCTGAGTCTTTGTGTGGTTTATGTATCAGAGTGATTATGGGTTCATAAAATGAAATTGGCAGTGTTCCCTCTGTTTCTATTTTGTGGAATAATTTAAAGATTTTGGTTTTAGCTCCTCTTTGAATGTCTGTCCTAAAATCATCTGGTTCTGAACTTTTTCAGTTGCGAGAAGTTTAGTGGTTACTTCCATTTCCTTATCAATTAGAGGCCTATTTAGATTGTTCCCCTGATCTTTATTTAACTTTTGTAGTGGTGTCTATCATAAAAGACATGTGGTATTTAAACTTTATCAGTGTTTCATTTACAAATGTGTGTGCTTCACAAACACCCAATTAAGAACCGGAAAAATTTCAATATAAAAATCTCAAATGTTCTTGATATAGTAGAATGTTAATTCTAATAAAATAAATCACTACAAACACATGTCTAGAAGTTTGGAGCAAGCCTCTGTAAGATTAAGGTAGCTGTAGTAACCAATCAAGTGCAACATGATCATATAACAAAAAAAAAAAAAAAACTATCTTTAAAATCAAACAAATATTTCATTTTCAGTAAGGAATCTTAACTTTTAGCTACTTAAGTGTTGACAGAAATGTATTGACTTATACTCTTTACATATCCCTTTATTCTTATAAAACCTAGCAAATATTTGACAATATAGCTCCACGTTACAATGGGAAATCTGAAGCTCCGTTTGTGTTGATTAGAAACTGGTAGACATTTAATTGTATCTCAAGATGTTATGATATAAACGGCTCATTGTTTTAAAAATGCCTATTTGTTTTCAAAACAAATTAAATTCATCCAAAACTCATCTTCAATATATATTATATAATCATTATAAGATTACTTTTTTTTTCAAATCTACAAATACTTTTCTCTCTCTACTAACATACAAAGTACAGAGATAATGTATATATAAGGGTAGCAATAGATCTTATAACACTGTATCTACTCTATTCTTAAATGATGGCATAAAATAAAATGATGTGCAATACTTATTACTACTTATGGCAACTACTGGTTATATGAATGTTTAATTGAAAATAAAGTTAATGTAATGTATTAGTAATAGAGAGTGTTAAATTACTGTTAAGTACGACAATTCAGATCATTCATGAGCAAATCAAATATAAAGAATTTTGGACTCCAAAATGTTTTGAAGTTATATGAGAAAATAATAATCTCTAAGAGTGGGTATCAACTGATGTCTGTAAGATGCATTCATTCTGCTATCGGAGATGGTGTACTGCATCATTTACAAAGAGTCATACAGGGAAGAAAAACTTAACTAGGAAAACAGAAAAGCACATTTCAGAGCATAAATGGAAGTACATGGAGAGGAATTGAACTAAAGTGATAAGGGAAAGCTAGACTTGTTCTACAGAAAAAGAATGCTATAAGCCTTGTAGTCCAACAGGGACTGATGATATATTTTGCTTTTTTTTAATTGGTTATTTTATTTATTTACAGTTCAAATGTTATTCCCCTTCCTGGTTTCTCCTCCACAAACCTCCTATCTCAACTCTCCCCACTGCTTCTATGAGGGAGCTCCCCCAAGACTCCCACTCCCACCTCACATCTCTAGCATTTCCCTACACAGGAGCATCGAGCCTTCACAGGACCAAGGGCCTCCCCTCCCACTGATGTCATATAATGTCATCCTCTCTGCTACATATTCAGCTGCAGCCATGGATCCATCTATGTGTACTTTATGGTTGGTGCTTTAGTCCTTGGGAGTTCAAAGGTGTCTGGTTGGTTGATACTGTTGTTCTTCCTATGGGGTTACAAACCCCTTCAGCTCTTTCAGTCCTTACCCTAACTCCTCCACTAGGGTCTGGCTGTACACATCCACATTTGTATTGCTCAGACTATGTCAGAGCCTCTCAAGAGACAGCGATTATCAGTCGCCTGTCAGCAAGTGCTCCTTGGCATCTGCAATAGTTTCTGGCTTTGGTGTCTGCATTTAGGATGGATCCCCACGTGGGGCCATCTCTGGATGGGCTTTCCTCCAGTCTCTGCTCTACATTTTGTCCCTGCATTTCTTTAGACAGGAGCAATTCTGGGTTAACATTTTTGACATGAGTGGGTGGCCTCATTCCTTTGTCTTGCCTAATCTCTGGATATGGTCTCTTTCCCTTTTAATTTCAGAGAGGGAGGGAGGGAGGGAGGGAGGGAGGGAGAGAGAGAGAGAGAGAGAGAGAGAGAGAGAGAGAGAGAGAGAGAGAGAGAGAGAGAGAGAGAGAATCATGACGACATTTTTGCAACCAAACACTAGCAACTATCTCCAGTGCTACTAGGCAGGCTTCCTCTACTTCACTATAAGGACACTCCATTGGGCAGGCTCCCTTTCTCTCTTCCTGAATATAGAATAACCGAATAACATTTCACACATTTAAACGATTTACTTGTTTTGATGTCTTTATGAGGAATTTTGATCTGATCAAATTTACATTTTGTAGAGATCACACTGCCTAATTTTTACCTTCTTAGCTTCATAAGAATGGCCTGGTGAAATATGGTGGTAACTTGAATTATGGTAATAACAATGAAGTAGAATGATTTCAGGTATATTCTAATGATAAGTTTTTTAAATATACAATCGTAGGTTTATGTAAAAGGGTAAGAAAAAAAAAAGAATAAAGAGCAAGTCCCTGCTTGGAAACTTGAACCAACATAAGAAGGAATTAAATTATAATTTTAATAGCATAGAATTAAGAAAAATAAGGAGAAAATTTAAGTACTTAATTGGAGTTTTAACTTTCAAATGTCTCAGATATAAACAAAATATATGAATATTGTGATAAATGTAATCAAATTTTAAATTATCAGGGCAATCTACAAGTAATAAAGAAAATTATGAGAGTTACTGAGATGGCACTATGGGCAAAATGCTTGCATGTGAGCATAAGGACCTGAGTTCAGGTCCAATCTCCTACATGAAAAGATGTAGAGCGTTTGTGACCATAGGACAAGGAATCAGAGAGAGTGGGATATCAACACTCGCTGGACAGCCAGCATACAGAAATAGCACACTTTGGTTTAGTGAGACCCTGGCTCAAAAAGTGAGGAAGAGACGCACCTCAGGACAGGCCCATGATCAGGGGTAGTTGGCAACACAAAATGGTTCAATGATAGTTTTATAAACTTTCTTTGATATGTCTTGTCGTACTAGTCTTTGCTTGACGTTTTTATTCCTGTTCTTCTGTGTATGTGTGTTTCTTTTATCTTGTCTTTTTTTTTTTTTTGAGAAGGGGAGAAAGAGAGAGAGACAGAGATAGAGATAGAGAGAGAGAACAAAAGTGGGTTAGTAGAGAGATATAGAAATGTGGGAGAAATTCTAGGAGAGATATAATATAATCAAAGTATACTACAAGCATTTTTAAATAAAAAAATAAGAATAAAGGAACACATCTGATATTAACCTCTGATCTCCATACAGTAAAATGCACCTGCACAAATGTGTTCACACACACACACACACACACACACATGTACACACACAAACATACTAGCTCAATATAAGTGGATAAGACATAGGTTGTATATAGAGAAGAACTATGGAACAATAACAAACACCCATAATCACTACTAAAACACCAGCAGCTCTTTCAATGTGATTTTAAATAACCATTTTAATGGAACAAAACCTAAGATCAAAATGTGAAAGACGTCTGTTAAATCAGTGTGAAAGAACTTGACCGCAATCATGATAGAAGTCTGTCTCTTGTTTGACAACATGAGTGTTGTTGATGAAACGTTTTCTTTGGAATGACAGTTTGAAAATAACTTTAAAAAGGTTCAAGACTGAATAAATGTTTCAGATAGTTAACATATTTGGGAGATCCAGAAGCCCACAACAATAGAATAATGAGCCAATTACATTGTCAATAGAAAATCAAGACATATTTTTTTTAGATGATACAGTATAAAGAATTATAGCAATGAAAATATCAGTAGCATGAGGGTTGATCTGTCTCATATGTTTCTCTCATATATTGGAAGTATATGTACTTGAAATAAATATTATTTCAAGCACAGAGAGATAAATTTGTTACCTAGCTGAATGCTCACCAAGTATGCATTCATGTCTCTGTTTTTTACTGTAGATGTGAATTAACTATCTGTTTCAGGTTTCTGTACTCTTTACTTCCCTTGTGCAATGATCTGTAACTTTGAACTTTTAACGATTCCTTTCCCCTTCGGAGCTTTCTGTTTGTGGTGTTTTTATTAAGGCAAAATTAATCTGCGGCAAGAATTATTTAGAGGTGTCAGAAAGGAAGATCGATAGACATTAAAGACAGACTGTAGGAGGGAAAAGTGAGAGTGCTTGTATTTAATACTTTTTTGATAATGCTTGATCAAGCAAGTCCAAGACATAAAATATGTACATATAAAGACAGATATGGATGGGGTGAGATTTAAGGCAGAGAGGAAAATGGTCACATATCTGCTATCAAGAGGGAAGAGCAGACTAGATATTAAAAATGCTACCCTGAGGAATAATTTGTGGTGACCTTTGGAGATTGATGATAATGACTCCTCTTGTTACATGGTTTCTATCTAGCATTACTGACTGACCCTAGCACAAACGTAAAATTGGTTGTGCAAAGCATGTTAAAGTTCACCATGTTTGGCAAATTGCTAGTAATTATTTCATGCATATGGATTACAATCATAGACCTGAAGCACAGAAATCCCTAAGTAAATGCCCAAACTGAGAGATCTTTAAGAGGGAATTCATTTGATTATTTTCCAAGGTTAGGCTTAACAACAGCATTGGGCCCTCTTAGAAAGCAGCAAAGAATTTGTAGAATCATCTGGGAGAGGCAATGATTTCATATGTACTTGAAAACTATGAGAAAAGAACCAACTCAAAATAAGCAAAAAAGCTAATAAGGATGTAAAATATTAATAAAGGATAAAGTTAGGGTGTACCTTCAGATAATTTTTTTTTGTTCAACATTATCATCTTCCCCAAAGTATTAGGTATTCCTAGAATCTTGTCAAAAGATAATTGCATAGTAGCTTTGCCATGAATCACCATCTGTGTCTAAACTGCCAGATTAGCTGCAGATTGACCTAGCAATGTACCTCATAAATATGAAAATTCTGTGGTAAGTATTTCTGGTGTTTTGACCCATATAATATTTAAATTATTTGATTAAAATATGAAGATTATAAAAGCAGAATCTATAAAACAGAAACAAAAATAACATTATATTCAATTTCATGTACAAAAGAACATTTTTCCCTGCAAAAGGCATTGCTAAATGGAAGAAAATAGAAGCAGAGACTGGGAGAAAATATGTAGAGATCCTTGTTAGGATTTGGTCCAAAATGCACACATACAAAAATGAAACAAAATTCTTCAAAGATCTGTAAGTGCTCAATTTGGTTCCATAGTATGTTAAACAGCAAAGAGATGAACCTGGGTATTGTTTCAATAAGAAGTATTAAAGCCTTTGGCTACAACATTGATCACAGCTGAAAACACTATTAAAATTCTTCCAGAGTAGCAGCAAACTCCACAAGACTTGGTCATAAAATGAAAACCTTCACATACTAAGACACATTGTATTTTTTTAAGGACAGAAAGAGCCTTCCTCTCTGGGTCCTAACATGCCCTCATAGGCAATCGTTCCATGTTTTCAGAAACTTGAAGCACAGGTGCAGGTTCTCTCCTGTCTCTCCAGTGTGCATGCTTTAAATTCTTACCCTGCAACATAGGGCACAATAGGAGTTCTTCCAAAAAACTACAACAACAACAACAAGAACAAGAACAACAACAAGAACAAGAACAACAACAACAACAACAACAACAACAACAACAACAACCAGGCCGATATCGGAAGCCTCTTTTTACACAAATGTTAGTTTAAAGTAACAGCTTTAAAGAGATCTCTAGGCCCAAGATGGCCCCCTCACCTGCTCAGGCAGTCAGAGCCCTCCCAGGCAGATGCCTCTCCTCTGGCAGGGAAGGTGCCTGGATGTCTGATGCCCGAAACGGGGTCTGTCCCTGAACTTTTGGGATAGCATTCGAAATGTAAATAAAGAAAATATCTAATTAAGAGATCTCAAATCTTGTCAGGTTTATCACCAGTCCTTAACTTGTCCCTTGGGAATTATGCCATATAGTTTGCCTGATCAACAGGTAAGTTTCTTTGTTTTATCAGTTCTGTTTTTAACTCAACTTAGGAACTCTGCTGCCCCGGTGCCTGTGCATTTGTTGTTCTAGATACTCATTCACTTGTGCAGTCAGCCTTTCTTTAGAGAGTTTGTTATTTTCTTTTTCTTTCTTTCTTTCTTTCTTTCTTTCTTTCTTTCTTTCTTTCTTTCTTTCTTTCTTTCTTTCTTTCTTTCTTTCTCTTTCTCTCTCTGGTTTTTATCGACACAGGGTTTCTCTGTGTATCTCTGGCTATTCTGGAACTCACTCTGTAGACCAGGCTGGCCTCAAACTCAGAAATCTGCCTCTGCCTCCCATGTGCTAGGATTAAAGGCATGTGCCACCACTGCCTGGTGAGTTTGTTATTTTCTAAACCAGACATCTTTTCTGGTCATTCAATCCTTAAGTTGTGTGTGTGTGTGTGTGTGTGTGTGTGTGTGTGTGTGTGAGTATCTCTGTGTGTAATCTCTTTTGTCTTTGGGAAATTTTTTGAGTTATACAGATAATACATAAAGATCATGTAAGTTAAAAATGTTTCATTGACTGAAATAATTAAAATAGCAAAAATACGCCATCAACTTCTTTACATTTATTCATTTGAACCCATGGCTGGGTGACCTGGAACTCATTAATAAAAATGAAATGAAGGCAGAAATTTAAAAACTGTTAATCCTATCACACGTAATCAATATATTTGCATCTATAGGAAAATCTCTGAAAGCTGAGATATTTTACTGACTTCAGGGTTTTTTTTTTTTGTTGTTGTTGTTGTTGTTTTGTGCAACTGGGTTTTCAAGCATTTTTTTCTAATTTGAAATGTCCATGGAACATCACGCATCACACAATTTGTGTGTGTGTGTGTGTGTGTGAGAGAGAGAGAGAGAGAGAGAGAGAGAGAGAGAGAGAGAGAGAGAGAGAGAGAAAGAGAGAGAATGGCTGCCAACGAAATATAAAAGCTGGCACCATAGTGTCTACTGGTCTACTGAAGTATAAATTAAAAATTTAAATGTCTCTTAAAATTACAACCAAATGAGTGTGAAATCCCAGTTTGTGGTATCCTTACTTTTCATAGATTCATACAGGCAAGATTTTATATGAAACTTTCTTGTCAAAAACATAGGAAATTAAGTAACAGGGGAAATTTAAATGATGCATAAGTGATTTTACCAGAGGAGCATTTCCTTCCCTCTGTGAGTGTTGCTGGTTCCAGGACATCCAAACACTGATAGACTTTTCAGAAAGTAGACATTGCTTTTGGGGTCATATTATCAAATGACAGTTAGGAAAATTGTAATGATGCAAATGCATCATACTTTTAAATGTGAACCTGTCTCCCCATTCAGAATGAGCTTTCTAAGAATGCTACTTTATTCATGAATATCACTTGAGTAATTTCAAATAAATCCTGTATAGTAGAAATTTCCAAAGGCATTCTTCCTGTGCCAAGTACTCAAGTGCTTTTAATGTGTCATGAAGTATGGCTGACACCTTCGGTATATCTGTTCTCACCACACATCATCATTCTTTATCACCAATTACGTCTATTTCCTAACCTTCTCCATTTCTGGTCAGTACCTACCATTCAGTAACCATCACAACTCCCTTTCATATTTGTATGTCTTAAATACATATATATATATATATAAAATTTGACACTTGTCATACTATCACATTTCCATTTTCTTGAACTCTCTTCTTCAAAGTTTCCTTACATGAAATAGTTTCTGAGCTCCAGTTTGCCAGACTCTGCATCCAGAAGTATTCCCTTATGGTTTTAGGGAATGTCACTCCTGCCAATTCAGGACTCAGAGCCAACATACTGAAAAGAATTTCAGAAGTAGCCAGTTTATGAACAAGAGTTGGGCTAATATGGAATTTTAAATTAGTCTGGGCTTAGAAAACAGGCTCTAAGAAGAAAAATACACCTTGGAATGTGGGTGTGTGCATTTGCAAGAGAGTTCCAAGTCAGATCTGGTTGTTTTGACAATGGTCTTATATAGAATTTTTGTGGGGATTGACATTAATTTCTTCAGAGAGTTGCTACAAATTGAATAAGATCACTGGATATTTTTCTTAAGAGCATGTAACTGAATTAAATATTACAGGGTGGTGGATATTTTTATTGCAAATAATTTTAGTTGAGATTTTCAAATGATGTCTGGGAAAAGGTATAAATCTCTATCATAAGTTATGTATATTCATGTTACATGACTGGCTCATTTCTATTTTAACATATAATTTCTATGTACAAAGAAAAAATAATGGTTCAACAGGAGTCCCTGCTTCAAATATTAACTATGGTGCATTTTTTGCTATTCGATTCTCCTGAGGGTTCAATCAGATGGCAGGATAAGCAGCTTCTTTACATTCCCGCTTTCCCTAATGTCTCTCTCTTTATCCATATCTTCAGAACTGCAATTTTTCTCTGTCTTCCACAGAGGACTTCCACCAGCACGGACTCTTTTTCTCCAGTGCTTCCCTTTTCTAATTCTTCTGAGATTTGGATATTTAGTTTCATCTTTGAAATTAAATCCAAATGAGTTCTTTTATAAACCAAGTATGCATCAACAAAAAAAATGAAAGTATGTGGTGTTTAGTGTCAGGCGAGTGTAACATCACTTTCTTGTCACTCTTTCTGTGTCACATGAAGAACTGTAGTACTAACAATTTTAGAAAAAAATCCCGGCACAGGTTTCTTTCACACTTTAAACCATTTATGTCCCCTTGTGAAACACACACGCACAGCCTTTATATTTCAAAATATGCCTTAGCCAACACAATAGCTGAGGAACTGCCTCCCCTCCAAGCGGTTAGACTCCACTTTCCTACTGACAACTCTGAGTTACTGCTTACTAATTTTTATGCTCTGTCTGGGCTGCTCTTAACTCCAACTGGCCAACCTACATGGCCACGATTTTATGGTCCTTGGTGGCTCTCCTCTCTCTTGCAAGTACTCCCTCTTCTATGGCAACTACTCTTTCTTCCCTCTCTCTCCTCTTGGCCTCTTCTCTCGAAGCCTGGATCAAACTCAACCTAAACTATGTCTCTTTTACCTAGCTATTAGATGCTATTTTAATTTACCAACCAGAATTAACTGGGGCAGCATCTCTCAGTATCTTAAGTGTTGCCTATCTTGTCTTGGGGCAAACAGTTTAGGGGGAGCCAAGTTAGCACTAGAATGTAAGAAGCATTAAACCAAACCACTACAAAGAACTTTTCTTTTTAAAAAGAATATTTATTGAATATGTGTGCGTGTGTGTGTGTGTGTGTGTGTGTGTGTGTGTGTGTGTGTGTGTGTGTGTACACTGTACCTTTCTTCAAACACTCCAGCAGAGGGGATCAGATCCCATTCTAGATGGTTGTGAGTCACCATGTGCTGGAATTTGAACTCAGGACCTCTGCAAGAATAGACACTTCTGAGCCCTCTCTCCAGCTCCAAAGAACTTTTCTTATCCTGATCTCTCTTTCATTTTCTTTTCTTCAGTGAAAATTCAGTGAATTGCCAAGACACTGCCGTGAACAGTGAATATTTTCTTCTTATTTTCCAACTATTTTCTTAATTACTGCAAGTGAAAACATCTTCATTCTGGTCTCAGTATATGGTATATGGGTCTTTTCTCTTCTCTTATTGTATCTTCTTTTGTCCTATTTGGCTGTCATCTCTTGGAAAAGTAGGGAGAGTCGATCTGGTGGAGCAGGGTGGTGGAATGAAGAGCTGGGAAGTGTGCAAGGAGTGGAAACGATGGTCAGGGTATATTGTATGAGGGAAGAACTTATTTTAAATATTAAAAAGAAAAAAGGAAAAAAGAAAGAAAGAAGAAAGGAAGAAAGGGTGAGAGAGAGAGAGAGAGAGAGAGAGAGAGAGAGAGAGAGCAAATCTCTTCACTCTTTCCCACCAACTCAACCCTCTTGATTCCTATGCTCACTTTCAGTCCTTAGTAAACTTTAATTCTCATTGAGTTGTTAAAAATATTTCTCACTTTCCATTATTAGCCATTATGAAGTTTCATGCAGTGTTAGAAAAATGTGAAATGTGGCCAATGTGTACATAATCACTCTCCTGCTAATCAAGGCTGTATTTCTCCCATATGACACCAAATTAATGAATGATACAACATTGGTTGTCATACATATCATCTCATTTTTTTTTTTTTTTTTTTTTTTTTTTTTTTTTTTTTTTTTTTTTTTTTTTAGTTTAAGAATGGCTTCACTCCACAGTTCTGTTCTGTTAGTGGGCGAACTTGCTTGCCGGAGTTTCCCACTTAGTAATTACAAAGCCAAGCTTTGAACCCAGAGCTTATGGCTCTCAGTTGTTGCTCTTTCCCTTTGCTTATACATTTGCATTTTAGCATTTTAGTTCTACTTTACAGCAGTCTAAACCTAGCCTTCTGGCATTATCTTTCTAGCACCATATTGTGATACAGAATGCTAAACCTGTTTCTCCCCATAAAATTATACATATATATACCATTTTCATGTACATATATATCATTTCAGTTGTGTGGTGTGTATTTAAAGACAACAAATGTTAAAGCTTTTACTCTACCTTAAATTTAGCAGTAGTTTCACATGACAAATTTTTATTCAAACTGTCTTCATTCTTAAATGAGTAGTACTCTATAGCACATTATTCTCTTTTCAAATAGATAATCCTGCCATCCTTTAAAAATCATACCTTTTCTTTGTATATATATATATATATATATATATATATATATATATATATATATATTCTTCATCTCTAACATAACTTACATCCACAACCACTTGTGTCATTTGACTCTCATGGAAAGTCATAATTTTCTCCTATTTCCACAATACATTCACTTTATATAGTAAAAAAAATATTTATACAATTGCATTCTGCCAATCCATCTGTAAATGTTTAAGGAAAGTGTTATATGTGAAGTGGACTAAACCCTATCACCACTTCCTAATATATATATTTTTTCTGAGACAGGGTTTCTCTCTATAGCCTTGGCTGTCCTGGAACTAAACCAGGCTGGTCTCGAACTCAGAAATTCGCCTGCCTCTGCCTCCCAAGTGCTGGGATTAAAGGCATGTGCCACCACTGCCCTGCTGTGTTATATATTAAAACTGATATGATTAACTTGTACTAGTGTTTTTCGTTTGGAAATACTACTCTAGCCTCTCTGAAAAATTCTTAAAAACCTTTAACTTAGGACTGGAAAGAGAGGTAATCAAAAGAACAGCTTTTCTATTGTTCCTTAGGACCCAAATAGTTCTGTGCAGTTTTGAATGTTATCCAGTAAAATTTCACTTCAGTAGAAATACATCCATTTTATATCTTATAAAGATAAAGATTAAACAGTATCCAGAGTATTTCAAAAGTCACCCCAGTAATAATATGTAAGCTGACAGGGTGTTTAAGGATATGCACAAATTACATAGGGAAGAACATGAAATTCATAGCATGCACAATACTTCAATATAGCACTCTAGTAAGCCTAACACTTTATCTGTGCTCTCTGTAATTGTTTACATAGGTTTTTCTTTGCTACAGGGAAAAAATACAAACTTTTTGCTAAAGTATATTGAACCATAAACCAGAAAATAAATAAAAATCTAATCTAAACAACAAAAATATCATGGTACTACCTTTCTGAAGTACACCTTTAAAAATATATGTTTGTAAATATATTATTTTTTAAATGCAACACACACAAAGATTTTATAAAGACAGAAAAAAAAGGGAGATGACTGAATTTTGACAGGTATCTTGCTTGAAATGTTTAGAATTATTCTTTTCCTGTTAGGGGGTATGTCGCATAATAAGCAAAAGAAGAAGAGGAAAGAAAAAAAAGTTACTATAGGGTAAAAACAAATTCCAAACAAAGCATGATGGGACAAAAATAATAAAAAAAAAACTCTAAAAATTTCACTGATAATATTTTGTGTTTGCCATCTGTTGCTGGGCATGGGGCCTAATATTAAATGTGCTTTGCATAGACAGTGATACTCCATTGTTAAAACCTAATATTTCCTTTGGGAGTAGTTATCAGCTGGAGACAGCTTCTGAGGGTAAAGATGTGTTTTTTTGCCCATGTCCCTTCTCAGTAATGGAGCCCCATCAGGTTTAGGCTAGAGCAGGCTCTGAGAATGCTATGGCAATCTGTGGGTTCACATTTGTGTTAGCTCTGTTAGATATTTTCTTTATTTACATTTCAAATGTTATCCCTTTTATATAGCAATTAATTTTTTCAATATTTCCATATACATACTATATTATGAAATCAGCATAATATTTATTCTTTTTTTCACTATTGCGTGTTCTTTGCATGGGTCCTAACAAAAGTAAAAATATTTTAAACCTGGCCGTTGAGATCTCTTTTTATTTTGAGCTTATATAGTACTTAGAAATGATAGAAAGCTACAGTCAATACTTTTTAATTTACTAATTTTTACCTTCATTATCTGATCTACAAAAGTTTTCAAATGAATTGGTAAATAAGGAAGCATTTGGCCATATGGCTAGATGTAGACATGGAGAATTTTGGAGGAAGGTATGGGTTGACTGTGCCCACAAACTGGAAAAGAGAAAAAGAAGAGTTGTAATTCACAAGAAAACAAATGTCTATGAATTTTTATCCCAAAGATCTTATTCTCTACCCTGAAAGATAAGCAGATCTATAATCATTTCACAGGGTATCCATAATGGCTATCAGTTCTAAAACATATTCACACAGGTGGTCACTCTATTGCTAGAACAACCTGATTCATATTCACAGCTAATTATTTTTCAAACTCACAACTTATTTGAATTATCTGACTTTTTCACTGGAAATTTCAGTGCTCTTACTTTGAAACTAACCTTCAGACTGAAATGACATGCTGATGGTAAGACTGTGTGAGTCACTTGGAGAATTATGATGCTTATGATTCCGAGAATATACTTTGTAAAACCCTATGAAAAGTAAATACATTAAAAATCATCTGAAAATGGATTCACATTATAGTATACAGTTTTAGTATAATACTTTTTCAGTTAATAAGATAAAATTTGTCATGTCTGTAAACTTATAGTTCCATTAATATACTAATTATGTAGTAGTTATATCTAAAAATTTAATAATTTATATTCTAAGACCTTTTCACTTTTATTTACTACTTAAATATTCTGCACACTTAGAGACTCTTTAAGGTAGAAGTGATATCATTGTCCTTTTTCCATAACCTAGAGTGATGCAATGATTTCTGTCACACAGACTATTAAACTCCAGCATCAACTAGAGATGCTATTGAAAGAATTGTTATACTATTCTAGACCCCATCAACCCAGTCGTTCTGTACAGTGTGGGAACCCCCTCTGTTTCCATCAAAAAATGTAAAGAATATAGTACCACCTTTAATGTGGACCTTAACAGCATTTTTTAAATATATCAAAAATAATGATAATCTCTAGGAAAAAAATTCATATGTTCAATTTGTTTGGTAAGACTGTTGTCCTGGATCAGGTTAGTTTTGGAACCTAATATGACTATGAATTATTTCAAATATAGAATAATGCATATTTGACAATCTCATTTAAGTTTTTAATGTGAAAAATAATAAAGCAACTGTTTATTCACTTATTTATAATTGAACAGAAGTCATTGTTTTATGTTCTGATCTATTAGAGAAAATCTGATAATGTTTTTCTGTTTGTGTGAATGGTAATGTTGGCTGGCCTAGTAATTGTTGAAATGGTAAAAGGAGGGGGAAACTTGACACATACAAAGATCACAGTAAATTACATTGTATATCAGGAAGAAAACCTGGGATTCTATTGCCTTTTAGGTTCAATAACCCATACCCAACAACCTTTATCAGAATATAGAATGTGTCACATAACTATGATTACCTGACAAATTCTTCCATAAGATGGTTTTGTTTTATTTTGCTTTATTGTGTTATGTTTCGGTTTGGTTTGGTTTATTATTGTTGTTGGTTTTTTTGGCATACAATTTCACAGAAAATATGCCATTGTAGCAGATGTGTTCAACAAAACCAGAGAACGGCCAATTATATCACACCCACTGTAGGGAAAGAAAGAGACACTGTAGGGAAAGAAAGAGAAAAACGATTATGTTATGTTCATCTTTTTCTTTTTTATTAAGTCTAGCAACCGGTCCATGGAATGATACCACCTATATTTATTGTGGATCTTCCAAACACAGTTAACCTAATCTAGATAAAACCTAACAAACATACTCATAATGGTTTTGTTAGGGTTTTATGAGTAGGCACCAAAACCATAACACGACTTAAAAAAAAAAAAAAAAAAAAAAAAAAAGAAAAGAAAAACCATTTAATAGGGGCTGGCTTACAGTTTCCGAAGTTTAGTCCATTATTGCCATGGTGGGAAGCATGGTGGCATGTAAGCAGACATGGTATTGGAAAAGTAACTGAGAGTTCTACTTCTGAATCTGTAGGGAGCAGATAGAAAGACAGATACTGTGTCTGCCTTGAGCATCTGACATCTCAGAGCACACCCTATTGACACACTTCTTCCATTAAGCCCATACCTCTTAATAGTGCTACTCCCTAAGAGCTTATGATGCAATTTTACTCAAACTACCATACCATATGTTTGTCTATACAATGATTCTAGACTCTTTCATCTGACAGTCAGTATCAATAAAAATAAAAAAAAAATCCTTTCAACATAACATCCAGACATATATTACATTTAAGTCACAACCACACACCTTTATCCACATAGACACATGTCTGTCTTCTAACACGGTATAACTAGTCTAACTTCAAAAGTTACTATAACCTTCAACATTAAAACATTATATAAAGGTGCGAAGTCTATGGCTAATCTGAGACACATATGAGCTCCTACGAATAACAAAACAAAACCCCCAAAAGTCAATAAAAACATAGTCTTCCAGCACACAATAGCACAGAAATAAACATTACCATTAGAAAGAGAGGAATGTCAACATATTCAAAACATCACTGAAATCTGGAACAGCAAATGCCCAATTATATATCTCCATGGTCCACTTTCTAGGGATCCAATGACAACCTCTACAATTCTATGGCATTTAGTACATGTGGCTTTTCTCTTGAATTGGCTCCACTTCATAATTACAGATTTCCTTTGTGAATGTCTTATGGTCATGGCATCTCCACTGTTCTAGGTACTCCACTGCAAATGGACCTCACCTTCCTATCTGTATGCAGAACCCTGTTAAAGTTCTGTTGCAGGAACTCTGATCCTGCCACACTTTTTGTCTCATCAGTACTTCTCTGTAGTTGTATAGGCTTTTACATGCTAAGTCTGTGGAAAACTTTTCTAAGGCAGTTGTATTTCAGCAGAAAAGCCCATTTGTGCTATTCTAAGTTCAGACTGTCTATTTTAACAAGTTGTGGCTTTACGTGAATGGAATCTTGCTCTTCCTCTCCAGGATATTTTCCTGTTGTCCCAGTACACAGTGCTAAGTTTTCCTAATTATACTATCTTCTTTAACAGTTTTAGAGGTTAGTCATCTGCACTTTCATTTGAATCTTTCAACTGGTTTACATAACTTTTTCCTCATCAAACTACATTTGTCAAGGTTTCGGCTCTACATTTTACTCTCAAGATAGATATGTCCAAAAATATTAAGCAGTATCCAGGACACAACTGAAATATTCTTCTGCACAGAAATTACTTACTTTAAACAAACCAGTCCATTATCTTTAGATAAGAGCCCAGTAAAAGACTGAGAACCCCAGAGTAAGTCTTATCATAATAACATCTCCACATCTTCCTTTGCAATGTATACACCTTTGCTTTAAAAAATAAATAACACCAGCAACAACAAAACACTTAAAGAAATAGAAGTACACTTGCCTTACAGGAGAATGACATGGTCCGGTGTGGCAGGGAAGGCAATAGCGGAAGTCCCTGTGCTGTGCCTCTTGAGTAATTCTGTAGTTTAGACCATCTCATATTGGTCAGTACTAATTGTACCACATCCTTTTATAGATAGGATAATCTTTTACAGAATGATTTGTATTTGACTACAGTATGAATTGTCTAGATACTGTCTGGTTGTAGATTTTGGAGTAAAACCATAAAGGTCATCCCAGCATGCTCAACATTTTTAGCTTCTCTTTGCTTTTGCAGTGCTGATGCTGATTTTTATACAACTTTGGTTAAAGTACTATTTATTGTTTTGCTTTTATTTGAAAGGCATTTTATATGATGGGAAGTGTTGCTCTCAAAGTTAAAAATAATTCAATTTTCTTCAGTTACATGTTATGTGAAACACCTTATACCAAATGTATTAGGTTAAATGGCCATGATTTAAAGTTAAATACCTCTAAATTATAAGTTGGATATTTTTATTCATTAAAGGATCACAGTATCATAATAGCATATTTTGAGATATATTTATTTTGAGACTCTATGTTTAAATAAAAATTAGATTGATCCATGGAATGCTGCAGTTCTTGGGTACATACAGAAAGTCTAATCTTATTTACTTAAAACTTTTCATGGTAAGATATATGGTTGATTAAATATGAATGTAAGAATTTATTTTATGTATTTTTGATAAAGGGGTTCTGAGAAATTTGCATTATTGAATTACATGATAATTTATCATAGCATTCAGGATCTCACTTTAGAATTTCAAGATGGAAATACCATCTAAGAGTAACTGAGTCTTTACCAAGTATAAAAAAACGTCCTTTTGTACTTGGAATACCACACAGAATAGCTTATGATATCTTTTTTCATATTCTTATGTATTTTCAGAGATAATATTTTTTCTGATTGGAAGGAGTAGATTATACAATATTTTGGCAACAAGGATCTTTGTTAACTAGAAAGAATGCCACATTAAAATATTAATTTTTGTAATTCTTTAAATGTATTCTTAGATGGTGATTATATTAGATAACTTATAACAATTTGTGTATATTCCTCAGAAATTATTTATTTCCACAAAACAATGTCTTAAAAAAATTCATCCTAAATACATTTTTGATAAGATTTCTTGGTCTTGAGAATTCCCTCTTTGAATCAAATATCAACAGCTCTGTTACAGTGTATAAGTTATTGAGTGACACCTAAGTACTTTCTATAGCAAGGCACTCAGGAGCTCTATTCATGCTTGTTACAAACACTGGAGATAAACACAAAAGTGTTTGAATGCTCAGTTGAATCCATTCTCATTTGATACAATATTGAAAGTGTTGATACAACCTAAAGAGAAAATGAAATTGTCTGCAAAAGAGTGATAAAATGATAATAAACACTTCAGGAGACTATGATGTATTTACTCTTTTTTTCCTCTCATTTGAGCACATGTTTTGGTAAAAACTTAGAATCATGTAAAACATAAATAATAATAATAATAATAATAATAATAATAATAATAATAAGTACCAATTTAATTTGGAGTACTGACAAAATTCTAAAGTTCTTACTACAAGTGAAACATGATATGGTTCAGTTAAGTCAGATATGAAAGAATAGGGCCAGGAAATTTATTTTGAATAATGTGTTCTAGTATGGAAGTGATCACATATATTGTTTTATATATATCATATATATGATTTTATAGATAATATATATTTTATATAGACATACATAAATTAATTTATATTATATCACCTGTTCATATAATGTTTTTTTTATTAATGTTTGTAATAGTGACCTGTTGGCATAAACTTTCATAGTCCTAGAACAAAAGAAACTGGTGAAGCCAAGCATTTTTTTCTAATGCATCAAAGGGAAAAAGGAAGGCAACTAGAGAAAAGTATGATGTTTTCTATAGAGTTCTGGATGTGGAAACATTTTTGCTGGAGGGTTGTTGAAAGTTACAGGCATACAAAATTTAACATTTTTAAATTTAGTTGCTATTTACTTCTAAGTCACTTTGTATTCTTTTTTATTAGATATTTTCTTCATTTACATTTCAAATGCTTTCTCGAAGGTCCCCTATACCCTCCCCCAGTTCAGCTCCCCAACCCACCCACTCCCACCACCTGGCCCTGGCATTCCCCTGTACTGGGGCATATGATCTTCATAAGACCAAGGGCCTCTCCTCCCATTGATGGCAGCCTAGGCTATCCTGTGCTACATATGTAACTAGAGACACAGTTCTCTGGGGTACTGGTTAGTTCATAATGTTGATCCTCCTATAGGGTTGCAGACCCCTTTAGCTCCTTGGGTATTTTCTCTAGCTCCTTCTTTAGGGGTCTTGTGTTCCATTCAATAGATGATTGCGAGCATCCACTTCTGTATTTCCCAGGCATTGGCATAGCCTCACAAGAGATAGCTATATCACTTTGCATTCTTAAAGCACATAATGATCATATTTTTAAAAATTGCACTAAATTTCATTTTAGTGAAAGTAAGTTATGTTTTTTTTTAATGTTCAATTAATCATTGTTGAATATGCTAGTTTAAATAAATTTAAAGAATCATTTGAGTTTTTTCAAAAGCATTATCCTGTTATATTGAGATTTAGTTGGTTTAGTTTATTTTTTTCTGCATGTTTAGGACTTTAATCTTTTCACTACACAAATGTTTTACATAAGCTTTTGCTTTTGAATCAGACTTGGTGTCTGGTTAATTTCTGCTCATAAAATTTTAATTTGGAAGACTAGCCATCTGTGTTAATGTTGGATTCTGCATTTGTTAGAAAATCACAAAACCATATATTAAAAACCTTAAAACACCCATTCATCACAAATGTGTTGTTGATAAGATTGTTTGGTCTTGAGAATGGCCTCTTTAAATCGAATATCAACAGCTGTCCTGTCTTTTTTCCTTTGTTAATATTTTGATTATAAGCAAAATTATAAGTTCACTATTTCATTCAAATTAAATTGTTTCAAAGTTTATATATTTTGAAAATAAAATCTCTTATTCCACTGACAGCTTTTAAATCTTTATATAACAGGACACTTTTGAGAAACTAAGTATTTTTAAAAAGATGATGACATTTAAAGATGGGTCAACATGATTATTGTGAAATTCATACTTGTTTCCATACAATGTCATTTTGTGTCATCTGCCTGGTGATTTGAATCTTAATAATGTGCTCAATCATTTATTTGGATTGGGGCATCATATTCACTATCTGTCTAACGTGGACGGGATTAGATGTGCAGGGTTGACATATCGTCAGTGTTGACAGGGAAATTATGGTGGCTACATATAATTGTCTTTTTTTATCAATTCACTGTAACTAAATACTTCCTATAAATCTTTTTCAAATATGTATTCATAAATGTCCATAGTTACATGTTTTCATTACATTTATTTCAATCTTCAATATTTATTTTTTATTCATGTATAGGTGGCAACTCTGAGAATTCATGGGCATGTATGTAAGTGCCCAAGTTGTCCTGTAAAATGTGTTGTATAGTTTCCCAGCATGGATACTGGGAAATAAAATTGCGTCCTCTGAAAAAAAATAAAAACCCTTAACTACAAAGATTCTCTTTCATCACCACATTAAAATACTTCATAAAAAGAAATAATGAAAAAAATATATTCATTTATTTGAAACATCCATTTCCTAAAGCCTGAGCCCAGATTCTATCAAAAAATGCTATTCTGTTGATTAATATACTCTTGTTATTTTGCCTTGTCGTATTTTTTGTTGTTATTTAGTATATTTTCAGTGTTACTGCATAGGTATGGCTCCCTGTAAATGAGTAGTTCAAGTGTTTTTTTTTTTTTTCTTTTTCTTTAATAGTCCAGGAGATAGTAATGGTTTTAAAAGAGAAATAAGTAACTTAAAGCATTTAAGAGGCAAGCAGTTTGCATTCTGCTGAATATAATTTAAGTCTTGATATAAAATGATTACTAGTAGTTACAGAGACTGTAGTTTAAACATAGAACACCCCTCGCAGTCTTCTAAATCCTGAGGCAAACCATGTGGTATATGTTCCAAATGCCCTGCATGATGTTTTCAAATGACCTGAGCTAACTGCAAAATAGTGGTCAGAAATTACTCTCTTTCTCCCTTCCTATCCTTTCTCAGCACTCTTCTATTTCTTTCCCAAGTGAGGGTTAGCAAACACAGCAGTAAAACATGTATCTGTTGGGTTACTTTAGATACACAGAAGAAGCTTTTCAATTCTACACGAAATTGGTAGGGAAAGCTTCAAGATCGGTATAACAGAAAATTAGAAAATAAACCTTGATAATGGCAAAAGAAAAACACGTGCATTCTGGGTCAACACATATTATGATAACATCTGAAATAAGAAGTAGGTATCTGGAATATATACATGGCAATAATATTTTTGAGAGTTTGAACCCAATAAATGAAGTAAATAATTTGCACTATATTTTAGGACCCACGATGACTCTGTCCTTATTTAGCGTAGCGGAAATATTTGAGTGCCTGATATGTGCTCAGTAAATGATGCTTCATTTTTTCTAAAAAGAAAGAGTTAGAGGTTAGCAGATCTGCTAAACTACAACCTGCACTCCCTCTGATTTTTACATGTAAATCACTCTGAATTACATTATCTAGTGGAAGAGAAAAATGAAATTTGTTACCTCACTGGGTAATTCATTTTACATTCCTCAAAGAAAATCAAAGATAGTTTTTGACTTAGTAACAAAGATATATAGGTAGTTGTTTATATTTAACAGTTGCCTATATCCAGATAATATATATTTATTTATAATAGCCCCCCTCACAAAAAAGCCTACCACAGGTCTAATGACTTAAAGATGATATATTTTATATATATTACCATAGAAAAACTGATTAAAATTAAATACACTTATTTGTGGCAAATATAAGTACTATTAGACATTATTATTAATTTTAAGATGTAGTAATTGAACAAGTTCCACACATATTCCTCTTACTAGGACTTGCTTGATTATCTCAATATTTTATTATAATTAGTTTCTATTTTCTTCCATTTTGTATATGTTTCCAACTTATCTCCTTTAGAACTAAACTTCAGCAATAGTTCATGCTTCTAATTTGTGCTCTCAAATTGTATTATTCGTTGAGTAGCCAAAAGAATCACTTTAAAGCACAGAATATTGGTATTCATTGGGCTCTCACTAAAAGTTCATATCTTTTAGGACAAAGATCAAAGGACTTGAACCATTCTGTAGACTTGAAATTCATCTCATTGAATCACTAAGAGCTTCCTTGAATTAATTTTATACATGGTTTTATGTTTGCATGTCTTCATTTGCTATATTCTGATCACATTATTCGTCTTGTTGTTTATTGAACACCCACAAAAAAGTGATGAAATGTTGGTGCTTGTGTATTATAAATGTCTAATATACCTGAACATCCTGACACAGGAAATAATCAAGCAATCACTTGTGTAGAGGAAGGCTACATATTTCTTAGGGTTATTTTTATATCCAGCCACTGTTGAAGGTGTTTATCAGCTGTGGGAGTTCTTTGGTTGAATATTTGGGGATGCTTATGCATGTTATCTTATCATGTGTGAATAGGAGTACTTGGATTTATTCCTTTATAATTTGTATCCCCCTTATCTCCTTTAGTTATTTATTTCTCTAGCTAGAACTTCAAGTACTATATTGGATAGATATTGGGAGAGTGGACAGCATTGACTTCTTCTCCATTTTAGGGAAAATGCTTTAAGTTTCTCTTATTTAATTTGATGTTGGCTATTGGATTGCTGTATATTCCCTTTATTGTGTTTAGGTATGACCCTTCTATCCACCAGGATGGCTAAGATGAAATACTCAAATGAGAGCACATGCTGATATTGTTGTGGAACAAGGGGGTTAATCCTCCACTGATGGTGGGAACACAAACTTATACTCGGGAAATCAGTTGGGTGGTTTCTCAGAAATGAAGAAAATAACTGGGAATAGTTATACCTCAAGATCCATATATACCACTCCTGGATATATATATATATATATATATATATATATATATATATATATCCTAAAGATGGTCCACCATTCCAAAAAAGACATTTGGTCAACTATATTCACAGCAGCTTTGCTCATATTAGCCAGAAAGTAAAAACAACCTAGATGTCTCTCAACTGAAGAATGAATACAAAAATGTGCTGTATTTACACAATGGATCAATACTCAGCCATTAAAAACAAAGACAGCATGAATTTCATATGCAAATAGATAGAACTAGAAAATATCATTCCAGGTAACCCAGACCCAAATGGACATGCATAGTATGTACTCACTTATAAGTGGATATTGACCATAAAGTACAGAATATCCATGCTATATTCAACAGATCCAAAGAAGCCAATTAACAAGGAGGTCATAAATGAGGATGTTTGAATCTTTCTCCGAAGGGGAAACAAAATAGATACAGGAGATCAGAAGAATGAGGGAACAGGGTAGAAGAGGGGATGAAGAGGTGAACAGGGCAGGGGGCATAGAAGGTCATGGGGAGATCAGGGGAGAGAAGGGACTTCTGCTGTGAGAAGGGCGGATCTCTAGGACAACCTTGGGATGGTGAGAGGCCCGAGGTTCTAAGAGGAGACTCTACCTGAGATTTCTAAAAATGCAGAGAATATGGATGCTGAAGTGGCTACTTCCTGTAGCCAGGCAGGACTCCCAGTGGAAGGAGAAAGACAGCAACCCACTCACAAAGTCAAAATGCATTGTGCCTACAGTATATGCAAGGACAAAGAGCAGAAACTGAGGAAATGCCCAACCAATGACTGCCCCAAATTGAGACCCAACTTATGAAAAAGCACCAATCCCTGACACTATTAATGATATTCTGTTATGCTTGCCCTGAGAGAGGCTCCATTCAGCGGCCAATGAAAAGAGATGCAGCAACTCATACCCAAACATTAGATGGAGCTCAGGGAGTCTTATGGAAGAGTTGGGAGAAAGACTTGGGGACCACAAGAGGACAGGGACTGCGCAGAAAGACCAACAGAATCAACTAACCTAGATCCTTGGAGGCTACCAGAGACTGAATCACCAACCAAAAGAGTGAGCACAGGCTGAACCTAGGAACCCGGAACATGTGTAGCAAATGAGCAGCTTGGCCTTCACGAGGGAACTGCAAATAGCTAGAGCAGGTGTTGTCCCTGAACTTGTTGCCTACCTGTCTGCCTGTGGATCCCATATCCCTAAATGAAAAGCCTTGTCTGGCTTCAGTGGGAGAGGATGTAGCTGTGACTTGATGTGTGTGTGTGGGGGGGGGGGCGGGGGTAGGAAAGTAAGGGGTGACATCCAGAGAGGGGTGGTTTTCCTTCTCAAGGGGGAATGGGAGCAGGACTTGCATGAAGGGGTACAGTGAGGACAGGAACGCTGAGATTGGGTTTTAAAGGGAATAAATAATCTTTATTTGTAAAACATGTCTTTTCTAAAATTTATTCTCTCATTAATTGTTGATCTTAGTGTCTGTACTATCAATATTCTATATAAAAAGCCATTTCTTGTGCCAATGCATTCAAGACTATTTCCCACTTTTTTCTCTTCTATCCAGTTAAGTGTATCTGGTTTTATGTTGATGTCTTTGGTCAACTTGAACTTGAATTTTGTGCAGGGTGATAGACATGTATCTATTTGGAATCTTCTACTTCCAGCCATTCAGTTTGACAAGCACCATTTGTTGAAGTTGCTGTCCTTTTTCCAGTTTGTATTTCTGGCTTCTATTATTTTAAAAAAAATCAGAAGTCTATACATCTGTGTATTGATGTCTGGTCTTCAATTTGATTCCCTTATACAACATATCTCTATTTAATGACATACCATGTCTTTTTTATTACTGTAGCTCTCTAATACAATTTGAAATCTGGAATGATGAGACCTCCAAAAATTTTTTATTGTTCAGGATTGATTTAGCTATCCTGGGTTTTTGTTTTTCTAAATGAAGTTGAAAATTATCCTTTCAAAATCTATAAATATAATAAATAAATAAACATTTTTTATTTTGAATTGGATTGAACTGAATATGTAGATATCTTTTGGTTGCATGGCCATTTTACTATATTAATCCTACTGACTCATGAGCCTGAAAGATTTTTCCACCACTGATAATCTTCAAGTTCTTTCTTTTTTAATTATTATTATTTTCTTTATTTACATTTCAAATGCTATCCCGAAAGTTCCCTATATGCCCCCCCTGCTCCCCTACCCACCCACTCCCACTTGGCCCTGGCCTTCCCCTGTGCTGGGTCATATAAAGTTTACAAGACCAAGGGGCCTCTCTTCCCAATGATGGCTGATTAGGCCATCTTCTGCTACATATGCAGCTAGAGAAATGAGCTCTGGGGGTACTGGTTAGTTCATATTGTTGTTCCACCTTCAGCTCCTTGGGTACTTTCTCTAGCTCCTCCATTGGCGGCCCTGTGTTCCATCCAATAGCTGACTGTGAGCATCCACTTCTGTGTTTGCCAGGCACTGTCATAGCCTCACAAGAGGCCGCTATATCAGGGTCCCTACAGCAGAAACTTGCTGGTATGTGCATTAGTATCTGGGTTTGGTGGCTGATGATGGGATGAATTCCCAGATGGGGTAGTCTCTGGATAGTCTATGAGATACAGGTCTTTCACTTGCTTGAGCATGAGTTAAGTTACATTAAGGTATTTTATATTATTTGAAGCTACTGTGAAAGGTGCCGATTCCCTAATTTATTTCTTAGTGTATTTGTCATTTGTATATAAAAGAACTACTGAATTTTTTGAGTTAATCTTATATCCAGCCACTTTGATTAAAATATTTATCCACTGTAAGTGTTCCCTAGTTTCCTGGTGGAATTTTAGGTTCACTTACTTATACTGTCATCTTATCTGTAAATAACATTACTTTGACTTCTTCCTTTCTAACATGTATTATTTTAGTTGGCTTATTGTTCTTCCTAAAAATTTAAATACTATGTTGAATAGATATAGAAAGAGTAGACAAATTTGTCTTGTTCTTGACTTTAGTTAAATTGCTTTGATTTTTCTCTCCATTTAATTCAAAGTTAGCTATAAGTTTGTTATAAATTGTCATTATTATGTGCAGGTGTGTCCCTTGTGTTTCTAACCTCTCCAAGACATTTATCATGAAGGGAATTAGATTTTATCAGAGGATTTCTGTATCTATTGAAATGATTATGTGGTTCTTTCCTTTCAGTTTTTTTTATATTGTGGAATACATTTACTAATTTTTGTATTTTGAATCATCCCTGGATCATTGAGATGAAGGTTATGTGATAGGGTAGATTATCTTTTAGATATGTTCTTGGATTTTGTTTTAAAGTATTTTATCAAGTATTTTTATATCTATGTCCATGAGAAAAAATAATCTATAATTCCTTCTTTATTGAGTCTTTATATGGTTTATGTATCAGGACAACTGTAGCCTCATATAAAACATTAGGAAATGCTCCTTCTGTTCTCTTTCCAAGATCTGGAGTATTGGCATTAACACTTCTTTGCATGTATGGTAGAATTCTATGGGAAAACCATCTACCCCTGAGCATTTATACCTTGGGAGAATTTTAGTGGCTGTTTATATTTCTGTAGGATTTAAAGGTCTATTTGAATTGTTAAACTGATTTTGACTAGACTTTTGCTGTGTAGTACCTATCAGGAAAAATATCTATTTCCTTTAGATTTTATAATTTTTTTGAATACAGGTTTTTTTAAACTATATTCATAGACAATATCTACTTTTGTGACCTGCAACCAAATTCTTCAACACGTAAACATACATTATAAATCTGGTTCTACAGATAAGAGAGAACATTGTATTTGTTTAATCACAACCATTTTTGAGCAAATTTTGAAATTTTCTATTCATGCATGCTGATGCTAGTTTCTTGCTATTGTGACTAGTATAGCAATAAATAGATGTGCAACCATATCTATATTAAGGCATAAGTCAGTTTCATATTCGCTTAGATAGGGAATATTGGTCATTTGGTAACTATACTTTTAGATTTTGGAGAAATTTCTGGTTTAATTATTGCCAATGAACATATTTATAGAAGATTCATCTTTACTTTTAATGCATACCTATATATGTTGTATGTTTCATTTATTTCTTAAAATTTATTACGAATTTGGCCTATTGAATGGAGTCCATAGATGCAGAGTTTATCACCACATTCTGTCTTTCTAAAAGATATTTCTTATGTTTGTTCAATTGTAGCCTCGGATCCACTGTGCAGTTCTCCTGTGATGAAGATTATGTCCTACAGGGAGCAAAAAGCATTACTTGTCAAAGGATAGCTGAAGTGTTTGCTGCTTGGAGTGACCACAGGCCTGTGTGTAAAGGTAAAGAAAAGTATTGTAATAAAATATTCTGTGATGATATGGTGATACTTATGTTTTTTTTTAAATTTATTCAGCATTAAAAATAAAACTTTAATATATACTCTTTGAATTATCATAATCCTTGTGTTTCTATCAAATTTAGAGAAGCTAGAGACCACTGTGTTTTTAATCTAAAGAGTTTACAAAGAGATAATCCTAATGATTACAGCTGAATCTGAACACACGTAATAACAAGCATTAGAAGTTGTCTTTCATCTTTGTAAATACTTCAATTATTTTTCCTATGTGAGTGAAATGGATATTTTAAACCAAATTCCAACTTCATTTGTAGAACTTATCACTTTATAGTAGTGAGTGCTATCACTGGGGGAAAAGGTCAGTGTAACTGAATTGAAACTAAAGCCAAGTAATAATTGGTTAACATTTATATATTATTAGTTATCACAAGTGTATCCTCATTCTCCTTGCTCTCCAGCTCTCTCTCTCTCTCTCTCTCCCTCTCCCTCTCCCTCTCCCTCTACCTCTCCCTCTCCCTCTCCCTTTCCCCCCCTCTCTCCATGTGACTGTGTGAGCATATGTGTTTATCTTTGTTCTTATTCCAACTTCTAACATAATTCTTCAAATAAATTATTTCTGTACAAATGAAAGGGACACTTTCTTTTCTATTTTTATCAAATTATGGTTGAAAATGTAGTTGACACTATTAACAAATCTTTGTGTGTTATAACATATACATATATAAATATGTTATACAAATATATATAAATATGAAAAATATCTTGAAGGAAAAGTGAAGTCTTTAATATCTAGAGAATAAAGTGAAGCTAAGGTAGCCAGGTTAGAATACTTCATCTTTTTCAGAGGTAAGCTCATATGCATTAAAGTACGTTTATTACAATTGTTTTCAGACTCCAGTGACCTCTTATGGTGTAACACAGTACATTCTGTTAAATCACACAGTTGGCTTATAGAATCCATACAAGTTTTAGACACTGAAACTAATGTGCTGATATACTTCGATATAAACCATAATGTTTGCAAGAACCATGCCACAAGGATGAGCATATTCACATATAGCAAGTACTTAGAGTTTATGCATATAGAAATAAAACCTACTTCTCAAACTCAAACGCCAGGCCCTGTGTTTTAACAGAGCATCAAAATAACTATGATTTCATTGAAGACAAGGTCTGAATATCATTACACAATGTTATCTCTTTTTTTAGCTTCTATATTGTTGAACACTCTTCCTACCTTCTGACTGCCTCTTTGCCATCTGGTTTGCTTGTTCCTTTTCCTCTTTTTAAAACCTGACTGCTAACTGCAAAACTGTTCTACCCACACTCCACCCCTCCTCTTTTGTCCTAGCTCCCACACCCACTACATTTCTTCAAATAAAAATTCTCACAAAATTATACAAGCACTCTTTATTATACACTTTTTACTTTTGAGACAAAGTCTTGCTATATATACCCAACTGACCTCTAACTTACACCAGACTACACTCTCATTAATATATTAATTCCCTGTGTTGATCCCTCTAATTTGGCAATTGCAAGTGTTTATAAATATTAGCCACCAACCTTTACTAAGCTGTATTTTGAATTCACCTTTCTCATTTCTATTGCTTGATCGTATACCTGTGATTACCTTTAATGACTACATTTCTGCATTTCTTAACATATCAGTTGTAACTTTTCAGTTCTTACTGGGAGCCTTTTTTTTTTAGACACACCCAGGGGATTCTTCTTAGACATAATGAGAAAGATGCCAGAATAGAGAAGGGGCATATGTACTAGGTACTATAAAGGGAAAAGATATTTTAGAATTGGCTAGATATAGAAGTAAGATGTAATTAAAAAAGATTAAAAATGATATTCAAGTGTGTATGAATAGAACAATCTTGTGTTGTTAATAAATATGAAGGAACTGAAAATGGAGTTATGTGGGAGGGAATCCAGTTACTACAACATTGTCACTGTTATTTTTAGCATTCACTATGTGCCAGGCATTATGTTAACAACTGCATATACTTTGTCTCATCTGCTTCTCCAAAAAAATTGATGGAGACATTACCATCTCCCTTTTAGAAGTGAAAAGCATAAGGCTGAGAGCAATGCAGCCTTCCAAATCGTAAATGACTGCAACATTTTGTTTAAAGGATTCTTATAAGACGGGGAGGAAAAGCCAGATTTCAGAGCATCAAAAAGGGAAACACCAAGAAAAAAATATAAAACACAAAGTAGTGCACTGTACTCACTTGGTAATTTTGGACCCATTTAAATTTATTTCCTCTTATCATTTTTATTTTAAAGTTTTATAAGATGGTATGTAATATAATAACACTAAAATTACTTTATTAGTACAATGAAAATTATAGAATTTAAGAACAAGTGTTAAATACATCTTAGAGTTTCCATTGCTGTGAAGAGAAACCATGACCAACGCAACTCTTATAAATTACTATGCTTAACTTGAACTGGCTTACAGTTTCAGAGGTTTCCCTAGTTTACCACTGTCATGGTAGGAAGCATGGTAGCATCCAGGCATACATGGTCCTGCAGAAGCCAAGGTTTCTATACTTGATTCAAGGACTGGAGAAATGGCTCAGCAGTTAAGAGCACTGACTGCTCTTCTTGAGGTCCTGAGATCAAGTCCCAGCAACCACATGGTGGTTCACAACCATCTGTCATGGGATCTGATGCCCTCTTCTGGTATGTCTGAAGACAGCAACAGTGTACTCATGTATATTAAATGACTAAATAAATCTTTAAAAATAAAATAAATAAAGGAACCAGCATCAAACTTGTTTATGCCCAACACCTGGGAAAAACACAAAACAAACAAACAAAAACAAAAGCAACCAAGAAGAGACTGTTGTCCATGGGCTGCCAAGAGGTAAGTAGCGTTCCACACTGGGCAGACCTGAAGCATAGAGACCCCAAAACCCCACCTCCATAGTGACACACTTTTTCTAACAATGCAGTATCTCTTCTAATAAGCCACTCCTCATAATAGTGCCACTTCCCACGGGGTAAAGATATGTAAACCACAACATACTTCTAGGTACAATGATATATATCCATAGTCCAATCATTCAGGTTGTAGGGGCAAGGTGTTGAATAGTTCAAAACAATTGTCAGCTAACTTGGAAGATCCAAGCCAGCCTGGGCTATATGATATTCTACCGTAAAACTGTAATAAAAGTTGGACAAAACTAAATAAGTATTTTCATATAATAGTGTGTTAATTTTTAAACAAAAAAAAATGATACTCTACTGTGTAAAGTATTATAGGTAGTAAACATACAGACATATTGACATTAATGTATACAACCATCATACCAACATACACAGAATATTGTTGTAACATATGCATATAACAAGGACACCAAAAAAGCATTGAATCATAAAACATGTTCAAGCACTTTGTGAAACCAGTACAGAATACCATGTTTCACAAGATTTATCAGTGTCCTCGGCTGGTCAACATTCAAGATTAAATTATACCTATAAAAATTTATTATGGCTTGTAAGTCATATGTTTCAAGTATTCTATTTTTTTTTTTTAGATTTATTTATTTATTATATGTAAGTACACTGTAGCTGTCTTCAGACACTCTAGAAGAGGGCATCAGATCTTGTTACGGGTGGTTGTGAGCCACCATGTGGTTGTTGGGATTTGAACTCCGGACCTTCGGAAGAGCAGTCGGGTGCTCTTACCCACTGAGCCATCTCACCAGCCCCCAAATTTTGGTTTTGTTTTTGCTTTGTTTTTTGTTTTTTGTTTTTTTTTGTTGTTTTTTGTTTTTCCGAGACAGGGTTTCTCTGTGTAGCCCTGGCTGTCCTGGAACTTACTCTGTAGACCAGGCTGGCCTCGAACTCAGAAATCCGCCTGCCTCAGCCTCCCGAGTGCTGGGATTAAAGGCGTGCGCCACCACCGCCCGGCTTCAAGTATTCTAAAGTTTCCTAATCTTCCCAAGTACATTTTTCATAAAAAAACAATGTTAAAAGACATGATTTAATCCAGCAAATGTTAATGTTCCCATGGGAACAAAAGCAAACACAAGGAGTTTGCGCCAAATTATAGAATTTAAGATCTCTGTATAAAGTAAAACAGGATGATAATCCTTTTTTCTTTTATTCAAGATATTTATTTATTTCATAGTACTGGATGCACCATGTTGATTAAAGATTGTTCTAAGACTGAAATTACATGTTCTGTCATTTTTTATAAATGCTACAGTTGTGCACTCATTACACTGTCCAGAGTGTTTTTTGAATGTTAATGTTACTTCTCTTGGATTCTAACATACATCCTAGTATCACATACATCTTTAGGAATATGTATTCTACCTTTTTTGACTGGGACATGTAAAATCTATGTATTCAAAAGTCATCTATTGCTACAATTCCATCCTAACTTACATTATTTCTGCAGATTTTTACCATATCTACAAAGATTTACCTGTTTATTGCTTGCAAGGCACACATGTGTATGGCTTATAAGCCATTAGTTGCTACTAGAAACCACTTGCCTTGGTTCTGGGAATAGTAATGGAGAGAACCTGCTGACATAGTAATTGAAGTTTGAAAATGACTATCCACTGTGAGTCTGAATGAAGAGCTGTTCTCGAGTCTCATGGGTGCTTGGACAGAATAAATATGCTTTTGTTCCAGAGAGTGCCATAAATAGCACTATTAGTGTACTGTGCCTTTGAGAAATCATTAATATAGTTGCTGTCCTCAAATTTTATGGTTGAGCAATCAAGAAATTCTTATTTTTAAAGGGACATAACTTCACATGGAAAATGGCAAATCATAAACTAAAAGATAGTAATAATTAACATAACTGTGCAAAATGAAATATCATTTTCTAAAGAAGGTATATATGTATGTATATAAGGTATTTGCTATTTTAAAATTATGAAAATAACTGTTTTATCTGAATATGCAATAAATCCACCAAAATGAAACACATGCACATTATCAGCTTTTACAATGATTGGCATACATATTTGTGATTTCTGCATATTTAGTAAGTGATAATTGTGGGGAGAATAAGTAATATTACTAATTTTATAAGATTCAACAAATTTCATAATAGTACCCTGAACAAATTATTTTGGTGTGTCCAATCAGTATTTATTGGGTGGCTCCAAATAGTAAAGAGTTTTGAGTTTTACAATACTGTGTTATGCACAACTTTTGAGAATAGTGGGGAAGGTGGCTCAGAGAAGACAGGACAAAAACATCAAGGGAAAGCTGAAGTCCTGTGTGTTGACCTACAAGCCACAATATAACTTCTTAATTACTATAGCCAATCCTTCCATAAATTATCTATTAAGGTATTAATTTATTCATCATTTTATTCAACATTAAGCATGAGTGATTATGCTAAATTATATGCTACATGTGATACAGAATATAGAATTTACTATTATTTTGTATTAATGGCAAATCATACTCACACATCTAAGAAATATACAGTAGACTATGTTAAAATATCAGGTACAATGATTTGCAATTTTATGTGAGAAAGATTTTTTTCACATTGAAATAGTATTGCATGTTGACCAGGCAAAATATTATGTAAGTCATTTTTAAAATATGAAATATACCATATGTAAATTCATAATGTGAGTAGCAGCCCTAGGGCATGAGGTGGAGAGAGATGACTATTTCACTTTTGTAAGTTTTGTAAATAGATAGGGAGTAAATAGAGATAACAAAATTATATCATACATCTATGTAAAGTTTGTATGGAAGCCTCCTAACTATGAGTGCTCTATAATCAGTCTACTGTAAAGAGCTCACGTTTTTCCATTTGGACCACAATATAGCAACATGTAGAAATAGGTGAATTACACCAAACGTATACATTTAGTTCAGTGTTCAAAGAAACTTATTCTCTTTTGTACTGGAAATTAAAAAGTGCATGATTAAATTCTATAAATTATTTCACGTCACATTCAGAATAAATCTTTTTTAGATGTTACTACTTTGTCCACTTAAAAGGGTCCTATGATATCACTATTATATCATTAAAACAGTTCTATCCAAACTGAAATTCTACAAAAAAAGTTCTGTAAGGCATCAGGCTGTGCAAACCTTCCTTCTACTACAGATTGCCAATCTTCTGATTAGCAAAATCACCCCGGATTCATGTCTAAATTTATTTATATAACTCTCTATACATTTCATTGAAGACAATTACTGCTTCAGTTTTTTTTTTAATGGCTGATCTGTCATTAGATGGTAAAGCCAAAAAATCATATTCTTTTCATCTGTCACATTTCACCCCCTTATTCTATGACCTTCAAGCATATACTATAGTATATTTACCACCTTAACCCCACAACACACAGACACAGACAGATAGGTGATGCACAGAAGCTCACAAGCATGTGCGCGCGCACGCGCACACACACACACACACACACACACACACACACGTAGCCTGAGCACACAGACACACATTTCTAAAGTGCTTAGAGTTTAAATGAAACTGCTTTAGTCATCCATGTGGTTTGTTGATCCATTTGTATCAGATTCAACAAAAATATCCAAGCAAGGTTTAATTAATTTCTTCATACACAAATGAGAACTATGTATACAGGTTGAAATTATGAATAATTGCTGATAAAACTAGTATCTATGATCAGCTCTGGAATCCTTAAGACATTATACATTGTGTCCTCTTGCATTCTGTTTGTATTTGTAATGCTTGACCCACTGACCATTATGTACAATTTTCTGTGCTAATGGCAGACATTAAAAAAGCACTTACTCAATATTGTTATAAAGTTTGTTGAATTATATTAAGTAATTTGAGAAATTAGAAAGATGGTCATTATAAGCATGAAGAGTTGACCCAATAGAATGCTTATTGGGAAATGCAATTTAAAAAATTGGCCAAGAGCAATGCAGAACCGTCTGAAGTTTATCAACCAGATACACACATAGCAGGTGTTATTCTGTAGCTATTATCCATGCTATCATCATTTCATGGAATATTGTTACAGTTGAAAAGATGCATAATAAGGATAATATTAGCAACTAATAGAGTGACATATGGTAAAGGAGATAGACAGATGGTGTAGATATGAAAGTTTATCACACACTTGTTTCTTACAGGTTGTTTTGTCCTTCTAAAAGCAGTAGTCGGAATTTTAACATACATTTTTATTGACAAACATAATTCACAATGCACTGTCAAAAAGTCAGCTTTGTTTTACCTACTATTTGAAAGATGTAAATTGTGGTGCACTCATCCATTTCTTACACATAACTATCAATTTAAAACTTTAGATTACCTAAATATAGCTTATATTTCAGTACATTTCTTCATATGAGGATTCTTTTAATAAATAAATAAATGAGGATAATTTAATAAATTATTAGAAAATATATAAACTAAAACTAAGTGGTTCTGTTTTGGTATACAGAGAGATTTCAATAATGATCAATAAGAAACTTTCTATTCCAAGTCAATTACATTTCGAAAGCATGTCCTTACTTATTTGCTTTTCCTTTTTTAACTCCAGTTTCCTTATTTATAAACAATGAAGGTAGATACAGAAAGTGATGACCGTGGCTTCCTCTTGTGATGAATTCCAAGTATATTCATGATCATGTGTTAATTTTCTGTACTCTTATACTCAATATGATTATCATCACTTCGAAAGTATTTCTTAAGTACTCAAACCAGGTGTCTGACTCAGTTCTTGAAACACAGAGGCAATAATACAATTGAAATGTGTTATAAACTATCAGAGAGTATTTTAGTGTTCCTTGGTATTGTGGCATATATATATATTTTTAATTCAGACAAATATCACATTTAGTTTTTTCAAAACTTATTGTTATCCAAAGTAACCAATTTTAATTAATATTGTATGAATATTCTGTAACTCACTTATCACAAAATTATGATTTCATTTCAGAATTAATATATTTTTGTATCTTTACTTATTATCAAGACAATCTTGCCTTATATATAGTTTTGAAAGTGTATCATAAAAAATACTAAGGTTATACTCTGAACTTGGAATATATTAAAATTTTTAAAAATTAACACTTCCATAATTTTAAGAATTTTATATATCATTACTATATTTACATAATTCTCTCTTCCTCTCATCCCTTCAACACTTCTGGCCTGCCCAACTCTATCTAAAATTCATGGCCTCTTATTTTTTACTTATGATTATTATACATACATGCATTGTATAAAATATATATCATATGTATATACTTGCATTTATGAATGAATCCAATTGAATTCCTTTATTATTTCTTGTAGTGTTTGTGCATATATCTGTGTGTTTGTGTTTCTGTGTGTGTGTGTGTGTGTGCATGTGTGTTTGTGTCTCTGTGTGTCTGTGTCTTTGTGTGTATGTGTGTGTGTGTATTTCTGTGTGCATGTCTGTGTGCATGTGCATGTGCCTGTGTGTGCACACGTTTGTGTGAGTGTGCCCATATTTGTGTGCACATATGTGCCTGCCTGTGTGACTGCATGTAGTGTGTGTTTGTGTGTGTGTGTGTGTGTGTGTGTGTGTGTGCACTTAGAGCTTCTTCAGTTGTATTGGATAACGTTTAGGGAGCTAGCCACCACAGAAGACTTATTCCTGGTCTTTCAGAAGAATTGATTGTTCTCTTCATCTAGGAATAGGGTCTTCTGAGATTTCCCCACTCTCAGTGGCTTGTCTGCTGCTGATAGCATTATTCAGATCTTGCTAAGGTGATTATATTGCTGAAATTTCATGGTTGAAGTGCCCCTGTCATAAACCAAAGACATTGCCTTCTCCATTGTTTGAAAAATATAACTTTAGAGCTCTTTGTGTTTAAAGCAAAAGAAATTGAATATATTCTGTCTTCTAGAATATATAGTGCTTTGTAGGTTTACAAGCACACACACACACACACTCACACACACACACACACACACACACACACACACACACGAATATAGGAAATGTAAAAGCCTGAAAAACTGAAAAAAAAACATAGATAAGAGAAAAGGAATAGGAAAACGCATTATTGAGAAAAGGTAAATGTTTAATTTTCTGGAATTTGAATTTTACAAACACTTGCTGCTTATAGAATTTATTTCACTTCTGGGCCTTTTCTTGTGCTAAGGAGTGAGGAGTTTTCTGGGGCTTACCTAGACTTCTAATTTTGTGAAAGTATGTAGTGATCATTCGGTCAGCATGCAGTAACTGGTGTATAGTAAACACAGTCACTGATACTAGAATAGGACAATTAATCTTTTGTTTACCACTATACTACATTCAATGCATGAATTCCAGACTCAAATTGAACAAATCATGCCCTTGAGTAATTTACAACCTTATTGAAAATACTCTACATTCAAAATGAAGCAATGGGAGAGCATCAGTAAAACAAGTGAGGCATGATTATATTGTCAATATTTAAGTTTTGCAGAAACTGCAAAACAGACAAAAAGAGATTGGCGCCATTAACCTTCCAAAAGTAAATTCAAAGAGCCATGAAAATAATACTTAGTCATTTTATCTCTTAGTTATTACTATATATTGCCGTATTTTAAAAACAATCAATTTGTTTCAGCAACATTGATATTTAGGTGCAAATTAATTCTAATTAATAGAGAAAAAAGATGGGTCTTCATCTTCATGGGAATCAGAGGTATGGATTTCAATGGGATTAATTATAAAAAAAAAAAGTAGCAGTAACAGAAGAGTAAAACTTACCACATGTCATGAATGGGGCTTCAAAGCAGACACATAACCACTTTGCCTAGAATTCAAGAATAGATAGAAAGACATGAAAATATGTCAAGGTAAGAAACATTGATTTTGGTCACATGAGCATCAGAGAGATGTTGGTGAAAGGGGGAGAGACATAGAAGGATTCTCTTCTATCAGATTCATTATATTTTGGCAATATGTTGATGTTTTTGATCCATTTGGATTAATTTTATTCAGTATGATCAGTATGGATTTTTTGTCATACTTCTACATGCAGCCATTGAGGTTGACCAGCACCATTGATTGAAGAGGTTGGTTCTATCCAGTGTGTATTTCTGGCCCTTTTTAAATCATTAATCAAATTTCAAAAGTTATGCTGACTGATGTCTTAATTTTCAGTTCAGTTCCATTGATCAAAATATCTGTTTTAGTGCTAACACCATTGCTACTTTTATTACGAAAATTCTCTACTAAATTTGCTACTAGGGAAAGTTACAACTCTTGCAGTTCCTTTATTATTTTATTACTAAGGATTGTTTTAGCTTTACTTGCCCTTGGTGGTTTTGGGTGGATGAGGGGTGTGTTGGTTTGTGTGTGTGTGTGTGTGTGTGTGTGTGTGTGTGTTTACATGCATGCTTACAAGTATGGTGTTTCCTTATAAAACTGAATACTGTCCTTTCAAATTTTGTGAAGAACTGATTTGAATTTTTGATGGAGATTCTATTTAATCTGTAGTTGCTTTTAGTATGATAGTCATATTTATTATATTAATCCTACAAAACCATAGGAGTGGGATATTCTCATCTCCTTATATGCTCTTTAATTTTTTCTTAAGTGTACTAAAGTTAGTTTTATCATGACTCTTTCACTTGCTTGGTTAGAGTTGTGCACATATGCATATATATACACATATACAAGTTGTATATGCATATATAATATATTCTATATACATATTCATAACATGTATATTATATACATAATAGTATATGTATATAACATGTATTTAATAATTATATACATGATATGTAATTATGTATATATAATGTGTATCATATAGTAGCATATATAATATTAAATTCTATATAAATACAGAGAAAATATTATTCTATCCCTTTGTCCATTCGTCTAAATACTCCTCTATTATCCTATTCCCTGTCCCTTCTATTCCTCTATCTTTCTTTCTCCCATCCTTCAATTTATGCTTTTGGCCATTGGAGACTTGCAAAGATAGGAAAGTTTCTCAGGATCCTCCAATATATACAAAGAGCTCAAGAAGCTCAACTTCAGAAATTCAAATAACCCCATTAAAAATAGGGTACAGAACTAAACAAAGAATTGTCAACTGAGGAATACCAAAGGGATGAGAAGCACTTGAAAAAATGTTCAACATCCTTAATCATCAGGGAAATGCAAATCAAAACAACCTTGAGATTCTACCTCACACCATTCAGAATGGCTAAGATCAAAAATTCAGGGGACAGCAGATGCTGGTGAGGATGTGGAGAAAGAGGAACACTCCTGCATTGCTGGTGGGATTGCAAGCTTGTACAACCTCTTTGGAAATCAGTCTGGCGGTTCCTCAGACAATTGGACATAGTACTAATAGTAGATCTAGCAATACCTCTCCTGGGCATATACCCAGAAGATGTTCCAATGGGTAATAAGGACACATGCTCTATTATTTTCATAGCAGCCCTATTTAGAATAGCCAGAAGCTGGAAAGAACCCAGGTGTCCTTCAACAGAGGAATGAATACAGAAAATGTGGTACACTTACACAGTGGAGTACTACTCAGCTATTAAAAACAATGAATTCATGAAATTCTTAGGCAAATGGATGTATCTGGAGGATCCCATCCTGAGTGAGGTAGCCCAGTCACAAAAGAAGTCACTTGATATGCACTCACTGATAAGTGAATATTAGCCCAGAAACCTAGAATACCCAAGATAAAATTTCCTGATCTCAAATAAGCATAAAATAAAAAATGATTGATTATTAAGATACTATTCAAATAGGACTGATATATTCTAGAGGTATAATGCATTGAAGTTCTAAGAGATTTTTAGGGTTACAATTTAATAATAAAACATTTACCTATATTAAGTCTAAGTCACTTTGACGTGATGGATTACCTGACAGTCTGAGTTTTTCTTGGGACAGTTTCTGGTGCTTAACACCTCATCTTAAAATGGCAAGGTATTAAATACAGGATCAATTGCCAGAGACTTTTGCTCTTGTCCAGATGCCTCTTTCTTGTCAGCCTAGGGGGATGTTTGGAGCAATAATCTATTGAACATGGAGAAGACAGTCATGCTCACAGAAGGAAAAACTTTTCCACAAGCAAATATGGATTAAAGTCACATAAATTCATATGCGGGTTTATGCTTACACATTCATACATCTCCATTCAAAGCAGTTGAGTCCAGCTTACATAGTTATTTTATAATTACATACTTACACATACACACATTCATACTTACATATGTATGTGGAACAAAAGTCCAAGGGCCAGTGCGTAAAGAACTCACTCATTATGGATGAAAACGGAGTTCCAATCTTTATTGAATAAAGAAAGAAAACACTTCTATCGTTTTACTGTTCAATAAATTAAACCCAAGTCGGTAAGAAGAAATCTTGTCCTCTTTATTAAGACTAATCCTGCCTTACTATTAAGAAAAGACCTGTTCTGTCTCGTGTTAAGGAGAAGCAAGCCTGCTCCTTCTGATCGCTCTGCAGCATCTTCTTTTTTCCTCTTTCCCTCTCCATTTTGCATATGCTGTCTTATTTTTTATGTTGCCTTATAATTTCTAAAATATTCCACTCTGCATTCTCCTTTTAATCTTGCTCTCTCCTCCTGCTCTAATGTAACCATGCCCTTGTTCCCAATGTCTTACTCCCTGTGCCTTATACCCAATGCTGTTACCAATGCTATGCCCTCCAATGTTATCTCTTCCAATCCTAAATTTCCTAGTTTTTTTGTCACTTTTCTAGGAGAATAGATCACATGGTTTTTTCAAGCATCCATTTTTTCTACAAATGTTCACTATAATTTCAAACATAAATTCAAATCATAAATTGATTAAGAAGTTTGCAAGGGAATGTTTACATGCATATGCATTAAATATAATTGTCAAAATAGTCATCATCTGTCACTAGCTCTATAGGTTCATGGATCATTAAAAACGATAATTTTTGTGACTAAGTTATTAGTGAAGTTTTGTATAGATAAACCACCAAGTTGATATTTTTTCTTCTGTCCTTGCACCTATAGTAAATCCTCAGTTTGTTTTTTATGACCTTTGGTTAATTGTTTTACAACCTTCTGGAATGTGCTCTAAGTTGTAGATTCATCCTTGCTACCTCAGAAGTACTCAAATCCTGACACTCAAAGACTGACAGAGTTCTCTTTGCAGTTTTTACATCAGAAAATACTCAATGACAGTCCTATTATAAAGAGCTTAATAATTACTAACATAATTTTAGGAATTCTTATAGGATCATCATTAAGAGCTAAGATGTCATGTATTTGTCTATATAGCATCACTACAAGACAGAAAATCTTTGTTGTTCTGCAGAAATCTGCTCAAAAGGGTGGGGTAATACTAGTAATTGAATATATATATATATATATATATATATATATATATATATAACAGGAAAAGCATATTAATAGCAGGAACCTTTCCTAAAATGAAATTCCTCTTGACCTTGCCTAAAGAAGCAATTCTGTCATTAACTTTAACATTCCATAGCAGAACCATCTCAGGAATATCACCTGCTATTTTTTATAACTTCTCCTCGATGGCTTCTGGCAGGAAAACTTTGTAAGGGAGTTGGAACTGTAGCTAAATTTGATATGAGCAGAGGGGAAACGGAGGTCAGTGGGTATTAGGTCTCAAAATACGATTATATCCCAAGGATTCCACACAGCCATGTGTTCTTATTGCTAGACACACATTATAATTACTTGGAGAGGTTTTAAAATAAGAACCCATGTCTGAAGCTTTACCAATTAAATCACATCTCTGGAGGATAATTCAGTAAGCACCACCCTTTCTATAATAAATCAATTCATTTAACTTCATCAAGGATTCAAAACACAACCTAAAATGATCCTGCTTCTTAGGCAGTCTCTCAATTATTCCCAAGGAGGAATGCACTCACTAGCATGCTATTTGGAACCCTTAGTTACCTCTGTAATGCTCCCTATGGACAGATTAGCAAAATGGACATTTGTTGCACCAGATCATTGCTCCAAAGCATCAGTTTCCTCTTCCTTTTCTCACTGAAAGCAACCCAGGTGGTGAGAGGCTTATGCCTCTGTATGTTCACTGTCAAGAAGGATCTCATTTAAAGTACAACAGGAAGTACAAGGTGGAGTGGGAAAGATTTTCTTTTGAAATATGTATTTTGAGGAAAGGAACAAAATGGGGTCAGACCTAAAAGATACGAAAAGAAACAAAATGAGGTCAGACCTAAAACATACACATATAATTTGTAACATGTCATTATTCTTGACCAACTTTAACTTTTTTAGTCTAAGGAACCAAAGCTAGAATATTTCAGTTTACATCATGGAGATAATTTTGAAGCATGGGATTTTAAAGTGTAAAAAATGATGGTAACAATTTTTTACAAACTCAGTATTTTTGAGTCCCCTTTTTCTTGTTATATGCTATGAATTAGAAATATACCTTATGCAGCCCTTGTTATAACTGTTTTGATTTAAAATGAAGCATACATTTTTATTACTATGAAGAATGACTACATATAGTTCAGTGAATAATGGCACTTGCCTGTGTTTGATTGCCAGAGTCAACATGATGGAGAAGATAGAAAACTCCTGCAGATTTCCCATTGACCTCTATATTTACACTGTTGCTTATGTACCAAGGCATGTCCCCTGCCATCCCACACTATGGGAACATTTAATATTATTTTTCCAAATTGTTGTAAACATAACTGTAAATCTATCTTTTATTAGCCTAATAAAATTGTCATCTGAGAAGTCTACTGCTAAATAAGTTCACCCTTTCTACATCTTTCTGAACTATGGCTGGTTCAACTCAACTGTTCCACCTTAAACTCTTTTCCAAGCTGTCTCAATCACCCTGGCTTCTCTCAGCTTCTCACTGAATTGCTCTGCTGCTCAAACTAATTGTGGCATTTGTTTTCATCTTCTGACTCCTTCTTATTATCTGGCTTCAACTGACTGTTATGACCTGTAGTGAAGTGCATGAACTCACTAATGAACTTGTATCTACTGCACAAACTCTCAACTTACTGAGCAACCAATTCCACTGCACTTAACTAACTGAATAGAACTGACTGAACTCCACTCTGAAATGACAACCTGATCATCTCTACCTACACTACTCTTAAATAGCTTTCCTCCTGAGAATTGAGTATATCCTATCTCTGACTCATTCTACTAGATCTTTTTCTGATTTGCCACATTGTCTGCCTTTCAATTAGATACCATAGTTTGGGATTAAATGTTTGTACAAAAGGATTCCAGCCAGAGGGTTCAAAGGTATGTAGTAAGAGCATTTTTGTATTCCAGATGGATAAAACAGACCTAGAAGGTTTTTGGATGTGATATGAGCAGTCATGTTGCTGGATTAAAAATCTTCTACACATAATAGTGAGGCCACTGGGATAGAGTGGGGAACAAGAAGGATAAGTACAAGAGTGAACAACTTGAGGATAAAAAGGTCAGAGTTCTTTACAGACATTAATTACAAATGTTATAATGGAAATTTGTAGAAATAATTTCTATTTACACTTGATCTTAGCCAAAAGGCAGAGAAGCAATATAATTTCTATTTACAAAGGCCTAGGGAGAAGGCCTATTATACAATGTACTATGGCAAGGGCATAAAACCCTTGCCCCTGGCTACTAAGAATAAGCTGATCTTAGGTGGGGCAGCTTTTTATTCTAGTTGTAAACACAGCCTGGTTCCTGTAAAATTTTATGTATGTATTCCTGTTTTTTGTAAAGAGTCATTTTGCAATGATGAGTAACCTCAATGTACCGTGATGACCTTAATGTATCACTATTTTCCTTGTTTTCTTCTGTAATATAAGTCTGATGCTAACTTTGAGAAATTACTCTCAGATTCAACAGTCAAAAAAGAAAAACAGGCTGGGCGGTGGTGGTGCACACCTTTAATCCCAGCACTCGGGAGGCAGAGGCAGGTGGATTTCTGAGTTCGAGGCCAGCCTGGTCTATAAAGTAAGTTCCAGGACAGCTGGGGCTACACAGAGAAACCCTGTCTCAAATAATCAAAAAAAAAAAAAAATTTCTAGAAGCAACATACTACTACAAATTTTTTAATTAAATCAGATGGTCAATATGCATGTTTGGTATTTTTTGCTCTTTTTCTTTGCTATTATAATAGCAAATGTTGTTATATTGGATAATGTACTAGAAATTACTCTTTATCATTTCTGGCAAACGAAATATCATTTTGAAGGATTTCATATATGTTTTAATATACAGTTTCAATATGATACTCCAGACTTACTTAAAATTGGTTAATGATTATAGTTAGGCTTGACCTTTAATAAATGGCAATTTCAATGTTTAAAGAATGAACATTATTATCTTGAAGAGTCAGCAATTATGTCTTTATCCTGACAACAATCATGTGGTGGGACTGTAGCATGTAATTATTAAAAATCAAGTCACATCATCACTGGCTTAGTGCCAGCAGCAGAAGTCTTCCCATCCCCATGGTTATCCCCATGCAGCAGTTCCCCAAGTTTCCAAGGTTATCTGGGGACACACTCTTGCCAACCCATGATCCCCTGGAGCTCAGTCCTTGCTAAATCTTCCTGTCCCAAAGCCAGGCCAAATTCCACCTCAGCTATGTTCTTCCCTTCTGGCCTACCTGAGATGCCTTGATATGGAAAACACCAGGCAATCTTAATTTAGAATCAACAGATAACACAACCACTGGACACAAAATCTATCATCCTAAACCCATCACCTCTTCTATGTTAGAAAACATGTAGCAGAGGATGGCCTTGTTTGGCATCAATCAGAGAAGAGCCCCTTGGTCTTGTGAAGGATTAATGCCCCAGTATAGGGGGATGAGAGGGCAGGGAGGCAAGACTGGGTTGATTGGTGGGGTAGCACCCTTATAGAAGCAGGAGGAGAGGGAATAGGATAGGGGGTTTCTGGAGGGGAAATTGGGAAAGGAGATAACATTTGAAATGTAAATAAAATATTGAAAGAAAGAAAGAAAGAAAGAAAGAAAGAAAGAAAGAAAGAAAGAAAGAAAGAAAGAAAGAAGAGAACGGAAGGAAGGAATAAAGGAAGGAAAGAGGGAAGGAGAGAGAGAAAGAGGGAGGGAAGGAGGGAGGGAGGAAGAGAGAGAGAGAGAGAGAGAGAGAGAGAGAGAGAGAGATCCTAGTCTACATGGTGCCTCTTTTCGCTCCTGCCTCACCATCCAAAAAGGGGTGATCTTTCCTCCTGTGTTCCCTTTTCCTCTCTTGTATTGAGAAGTCCTACCTCTTCTTCACTTAATGATTGGCTTCTTGTGGTCTTTATTATCCAACCAATTAATTAGAAGAAAATTCCTCGACTGGAACATTCTGAAACAGTTGTTTTATCTACTAATACCTCACAACTCTCTCATTTCTTTGAATCAACTACCAATTTCTTAGAAAAATATTGCCAGCAAAATAATTTAATCTACAAACATGTTAGGCCCTGTTAATTAAGGTTGAAGTCTACCATTGTGCCTGAAATCCTCACCTTCTGTCTATTGAAAATCACATAACCTCAGCAAGATTGCAAGTTCTATTTCCTCTTTTCCACTCCCCGACTCCAACATAAGTACCTGTCCAATAAGAACCTGGGATTCCTGGAATGCATCTCCATATGCAAAAGAGGCATTCACTGAACTTTAAAACGCTGGCCAGTGATTTTCATTTATCCTAAAAACTCCTTTCCAGCCTCCAAGGTCCATATATATCCCTGGTTTACCTCCTAAAGTTTATGTGCACAAGCTGTTTCACTGAACACTATCTGAGACACCTGCTTCGTTGTACGTCATCTAAGCACTGTAGCACTGAGAGCTCTGGAGGAACATGTCCACCGCCGACCCCAACCCCTTAGCAACAACATTACTATATTTTAGAAAAAAATTATGCATTGTATTCTAATCATAATTCCCCTTCCTCCATCTCATCCAAGATCCTTTCAACACCATCACACATTTAGCTACTAAACTTCTTTCTCCGACCCTGTCTCCCTTTTAGAAAACAGACAATAAAATAATAATAATGCTGAAAAGGGGGAAATCACAAGAAAGACACACATACCCACAACATACACACACACACACACACACACACACACTAACAAAAAGACAAAGAAGCCTTATATGTACAAAATTGGAAATCATGATATAAAAGCAATTACAAATAAGATTTTTTAAAAAAAGACTGCCACATAAAAAAGCAATATGTATCTAAAATAATTCACAAAAGTACCAGTGAGTTTGTTTTGGATTGACCATGTACTGCTAAATGCCCTTAACTAGTTTCTTAACTAGCTAGAGAGCTGGAGAAAACTAATGAAGACGCTATCTCAAAATAGGAAATTTTTGCAAGTGGTGTTAGTTTTTAGTCTTCCAATTTTCATTATTTGATCTCAAGAAATTGATAATAGTAGTAGTTTGTATAAACTTTTTTCAATTAATTTCTTTGTTTCCTACTAGATGAAGTAGCCTATTAATGTTGAAAGCTATGAGAATATAATTTATTAGAAGTATAATACTTAAAGGAAAATGGTGAGCCATTTCAGAGAGGGCTTTTGAATTCTTTAAAAAGCAATTTAGTAAAATATAAGAAAATATTGAATGCTTGTCAGCTACAAATTTATATTTTTGCAAGGCAATCAGTCACTTGTGCTAAGACCAAATGGATAAATAAGTGCAGTTATAAAAGTATTGTAGTGGTCAAAAGGCAGGTTCATACTGATGTACAACTGAGCCTATATATGAACTGTCGCTGAAAATTGTACGGATATTGTCAGGCTGACAAATACTTAGTGGAAATAGAAATACACAATTTTTAAAAATACTTTTTATAAAGAAAAGAAAGGAAGCATTTATGTGCTTCTGCTCCCCCATTTCTCTCTGTATATATCTGTATATTTATATAATCGTTTTTAGTATGTATAGAGAAAGAGGATTTAGTTATCTTCAGATTGGGAAGTGATTTGTGGTGTTTCAACTATAGAACTTGTCAGAATAACAGTAGAATCTTTAATTATGGAAAGTAGAAACAGTATGGAATGCAGCTCCCCAAATATGAACTAGATACATTTTTAAAAGATATTTGTTTAGGTTTTACCTTTTGGTTCAATAGCAGGTATATCCTCTATTATTGACATTTGTTTTGCTTATTATTGGTAGAGTGCTCTTATATATAAAATTTCTTTTCTAAGACAACGTTCTTCTCTTATTAGTTTCTGTATTTATATCTTTTCTGAATTCACCTCTTTATTATTTATCCTTTTCTACAAATTTCATTATTATTTTTCTTCAAATTGTAAATAGTGTGTTCTAATTATTCTATCTACCTTACTTTATTATTTTCTCACTCTTGTCAACATTGCTTCCTCCCTAAAAGTTCCTTTCCCTGATTCATTACTATTGATTTTGTTTTATGGTTCATTTTGTTTGACAGCAGCCATCTGCATGAGTATTGGATTGTAACTATCCATTAGAGAATGGAAAACTCATCAGCGATGACACAGATAAAGGAAGGCAATAACTCCCTCTCTCTGAATCTCTCCTTAGAAAATAATATAATAGAAATCTATGGGCCTTTCTGTAAATTCCCTCCATCTGTGGACAGGGAACATCCTTGTGCAGACTCAGTACAAGCTTCCAAAAACTTTAAGGTGAACCTGTCAAATAAATCACCTGGTAAATCACCTTTCTGAAAGAATCCAAGGACCTACGCTGATCCATAGAACCTATGGTGGAAAACAAAAACTGACTAGAGTTAATTCTCATCTGAGTATGATAGGGTTGGCATGCGCATGCGCGCGCGTGCGTGCGCACACACACACACACACACACACACACACACACATACATACACATATACACACTACATATGTACACAGTCAGGTATTCACTAAAAATAATAAATACAATTGAACTAAATATTGTGTGACATTTTGGAACTTCAAAGCAGCTCTCTGGGGATCTTTTTAAATTTATTCTTTTTCGAATAATGTCATTCAAGAGCTTCTAACAGTCATAAATAAGAAGATATTACCAGGTTCAACATTTTCTTCATGTCACTTTAGTGAAGTGAAGACTAGGTTTTAGTGTTTATTCTAATGATATTTTTGAGGAATTTCTATTCTTTTAGAGGGACTGATGATTTCAGTAGCAGAGGTGGCATAACTGGTAATTTTTCAGATGATATATGATGTCAGGTAAGCACAATTGTGAGGATGGAAACATCGATGAGTAATACTTTCTAATCCATATTGTTTTCACCAAGCTGGATTAAAAAGCACAAGACAATGAAAAATACAAAACATTCAAACCAAGGACATGAGGAATTTCAACTCAACTTTGTAAAGCTTCACATAAGTTTTGGCTTTTATGGAATTGCTTGCAAAGAGGTTGATTCTCAGTGTCATGGTTTGAGTCTTTTTTGCTTTCGCCATGGCATATTGCTCTTTTCTTTGCTACATACCCCATGGCATGTATGGGATTTGATGAAGGAATTTTTCTGAATTTCATATCCCCAAACTATCCATTTAGGAGAAGAAGGAAGGGAGAACAGAAGGGGTAGAAATGTTATATAGTACTTGAGTATATTCATATATATATATATATATATATATATATATATATATATATATATATATATATATCCACGCACAGTAAGGGGTGGTGACACACAGCTTTAATACCAGCACCTGGAAGGGAGAAGCAGAAAGATGTCTGTATGTTTATCATAATCCTGGTTTACTCAGAGATACAGGGCAGCCAGTACTACTTAGAGAGATTCTCCCTCAACACCACAAAACATAATGAAACAAAAGAATAAAATTAAAAATACATGCATATACATGTACATGCATGCATATTTTACCTATTCATTATACTTTTGGTTCTTCAAAATTGTATTTGTCCCTTCACTGGTGCTGTCCTCTGGAGCATACATTTTATCTTCTAGAATGCTCTGATTGTCCTCCTGTGCTGCTGCTACTCTTGGTAGCCTCAACCCTATGTGAAAAATCAATAGGCAAGTAAAGAGAAATGAAGGCAGAAGTGACCTCCCTGGGCCATAAATTTCAAAGAGATATGAATGGAATTTAAAGGAGGGCTTGGACGGAGCAGAGCAATGGGAGAAATGTTTTTAAATTATAATGCCAAAGAAAAACAAACAAATGAATTAGCCCTTATTTTTATATTTTCATTTAAATTATTTAATTTTATTCCAGTAGTTTCCCCCCTCAGCCCTCCCTCCCACAGTTTCTCATCTCATTCCTCTTCCACTTTGCCTCTGAAAGGGTACTCTCCTCTATCAGGCCTCCTGCTACCCTGGGGCCTCAAGAGCTCAAGGATTAAGCACATTTTCTCCTACTGAGGCCAGACCAGGCCGACCTCTGCTACATGTATGTCAGGGGCCTCGGACCAGGTGTATGCTCTTGGTTGGTACCTCAGTCTCTGGGAGCTCCCTGGGGTCTGGGGTTAGTTGACACTGCTGGTCTTCCTATGTATCACTCTCCCTTTCAGTTTTTCAAGCCTTCACCTAATTCAACCATAGTGGGCCTCAACTTCAATCCAATGGTTGAGTGTAAGGATCTGTTTCTGTCTCTGTCACCTGCTGGTAGGGTCTCTCAGAGGACAGCCATGCCAGGTTCCTGTCTGCAAACACATCATAGCAACAGTAATAGTGTCAGGCCTTGGTAGCCCCAATGAGATGAATCTGAAGTTGGGCCAGTTTTTGGACCACCTTTCCTTCAATCTCTTCTCCATTTCTGTTCCTGTAATACCTTTAGCCTGGAAAAACTCAGGGTCAGGAATTTTGCCTGTGGGATAGTAACCTTATCCATTTTCTTTAGGCCGTGTCTGTCTACTGGAGGTAGACTCTTGAAGTTCCCTTTCCCCAATGTTGGGAATTTTGGCTTTCCCCAATGAGTCCTGAGAGTTTCTCACCTTCCAGGTCTTCAGTACTTTTTAGAGTGTCCCCCACTCATGGAGGCTTCTTATTTCTATTTATTCTCTTATCCCTTTGGGCTTCCTTTCTGTCCCTTCCCAGCCGTGGACTGACCTCAGTCAGTCCCTCCATCTACAGGAGAATCAGCGCCTGGGACAGGTGGGCAGGGAGTCGGCGAATAGGGTGACAAACAGAGGGGAACACAAGAGAGTGTTGTATCTGAATGTAGTTTCTCAAAGCGAGCACCAGACTTATAATACAAGAAAGCTTGGCGAATACATCAGCCAAGGTACATCGAGATGCATAATGGTTCTTTACACAAAACAAAGAAAACGCACAAATAAAATGATGACTGGAGCCGCTAAACACAGGAGCCAGGTGAATGGTCTGATACAATGCTAGTCTATTGTTAAACCCACCAACAGGGGTTCCTTAGTAAATACCTAATTATGCTACTCCTCTGGGCCTAGTGAAAAACATGCACCAGGGATATTCCGTTCTACTAACCCTTTCAAGAATAATACAATACTTCAGTTCCTCCTAAAACCACAACCCACCTTCTTTCTACTATTAGGTAATGTAGGCTGCCATTCATGTCTATAATGAGAACTCTAAGATTACTATTGAACTAGCCCTGAGAATACTAGCTCGTATCTGGCAAACTGAGATGTCTGATTACTAACTGTCAACACTGGGGCATTTTGTCTGGATGAATAACATTCTTATGAAATTCCAAGCCCAGAGTCAGCTCAAGGACTGCCTAGGACATTGGGGAAAGCCAGAGAGTAAAGTTCAACCTGATTTAGGTATTTGTAAAATAATTTCTTGGAGGCACCTATAATACAACAATACTTAAAGAAAGCACACAGATCCATTCACCAACTAATGAAGGGACAGGTTTGGAGCATTTGTGCTATGGGAATGCCAAGGTTCCAGGAGGCTAAGTTTCTGTGAAACTCTTTGCCTCAGTATTGCATCCAAACCTTTAGGCCTGACACGCAGACTTTACTGGGGTGGGTGTGGCACCTCCCCTTGTAGCTGATCATGTTCCCCTTTTTCCCTCCCCTTTTCCTCTCTCATCCAGGTCCCTCCCCCCCGCCTCTGCCTCCCATGTTTTTGATTAGATTATTTTCTTCCCCTTTCTAGGTAGTTTTGAAGCCTGCTCTTTGGACATTTATGCTTGTTATACTTTTTATGATATATAGGTTATATCCTAGGTGTTCTGTACTTTTTGGCTAGTATACACTTATCAGTGAGTACATAACATCTATGTCCTTTAGGGACAGAGTTACATCATGTAGGATGATATTTTCTAGTTCCATTAATTTGCCTGCAAATTTCATGAAGTAATTTTCATTTAAAAAATAATTCTTTTTATTAGATATGTTCTTTATTTACATTTTAAATGTTATCCTCTTTTCTAATTTCCCCTCTGAAAATCCCTATCCCCTCCCACCCCCACCCTCCTGCCTTGCTCACCAAACCACCCACACCCACTTCACTATCCTGGCAATCCCCTACACTGGGGCATCCAAGCCTTCACAGGACCAAGGGCCTCTTCTCCCACTGATGTCCAACAAGGCCATCCTCTGCTACATATGCAGCTGAAGCCTTGGGTCCCTCCATGTGTACTCTTGGTTGGTTGTTTTGTCCCAGGGAGCTTTGGAGGTGCTGGTTGGTTTATATTGTTGTTCCTCCTAAGGGGTTGCAAACCTCTTCAGCACCTTAGGTCCTTTCTCTAGCTCTATCCATTGGGGAACCCTGTGCTTACTCCAATGGATGCCTGAGAGCATCCACCTCTGTATTTGTCAGGCACTAGCAGAGCCTTTCCCAAGACAGCTATATCAGGCTCCTGTCAGCAAGCACTTGTTGGCATCCACAATAGTGTCTAGGTTTAGTGACAATATATAGGATGAATCCCCAGGTGGGGCAGTTTCTGGATGACCTTTCCTTCAGTCTGTTCTCCACAATTTGTCTCTATATCTACTCCCATAGGTATTTTGTTCCCACTTCTAAGAATGACCAAGATCTACACACTTTGGTCTTCCTACTTCTTGAGCTTCTTGTGGTCTGTGAATTGTGTCTTAGGTATCCCCAGCTTCTAGGCTAATATCCACTTAGCAGTGAGTGCATACTATGTGTGTTCTTTTGTGATTAGGTTACCTTACACAGAAGGATATTTGCTAGTTCCATCCATTTGCATAAGAATTTCATGAAGTCATTAATTTTAATAGCTGAATAAGACTCCATTGAATAAGTGTACCACATTTTCTGTATCCATTTTTCTGTTGAGGGACATCTGGGTTATTTCTAGCTCCTGGCTATTATAAATAAGGCTTTTATGAACATAGTGGATCATGTCTCCTTTTTAAATGCTGGAGCATCTTCTGGGTATATGCCCAAGAGTGGTATTGCTGGATCTTCTGGTAGAACTATTTCCAATTTTCGGAGAAACTGACAAACTGATTTCCAGAGTGGTTGTACCAGCTTGCAATCCCACCTGCAATGGAGGAGTGTTCCTCTTTCTCCACATCCTCTTCAGCATCTGCTGTCACCTGAATTTTTGATCTTAGCCATTCTGGCTGGTGTAAGGTAGAATCTCCAGGTTGTTTTGATTTTTATTTCTCTGATGACTAAGGATGTTGAACATTTCTTTGGGTGCTTCTCAGCCTTTCAGTATTCCTCAGTTGAGACTTATTTATTTAGCTCTGTACTCCATTTTTTAATGGGGTTATTTGATTTTTGGAATCCAGCTTCTTGAGTTCTTTGTAAACATTGGATATTAGTCCCCTATCAGCCAGTTTGTTAGTCTTTTTATTGGAGAATTGAGTCCACTGATATTAAGAGATATTAAGGAAAAGTAGTTGTTGTTTCCTGTTACTTTTGTTGTTAGAGTTTGGATTCTGTTCTTGCAGCTATCTTCTTTTAGGTTTCTTAAAGGATTACTTTCTTGCTTTTTCTGGGGCATAATTTCCCTCCTTGTGTTGGAGTTTTCTCTTTATTATCCTTTGAAGGGCTGNATTCGTGGAAAGATATTGTGTGAATTTGGTTTTGCCATGGAATACTTTGTTTTCTCCACCTATGGTAATTGAGAGTTTTGCTGGGTATAGTAGCCTGGGTTGGCGTTTGCATTCTCTTAGGGTCTGTATAACATATGCCCAGGATTTTCTGGCTTTCATAGTCTCTTGTGAAAAGTCTGGTGTAATTCTGATAGGTCTGCCTTTATATTTTACTTGATGTTGTTCCCTTACTGGTTTTAATATTCTTTCTTGTTTTTTTTTTTTGCATTTAGTATTTTGTATATTATGTGATAGGTGGAATTTCCTTTCTGGTCCCATCTATTTGGAGTTCTGTAGGCTTCTTTTATGTTCATGGGCATTTCTTTCTTTAGGTTAGGGAAGTTTAATTCTATAATTTTGTTGAAGACATTTACTGGACCTTAAGTTAGGAATTTTCACTCTCTTCTATACTTATTATCCTTACATTTGGTCTTATTGTGTCCTGGATTTCATGGATGTTTTCAGTTAGGGGCTTTTTGCATTTTGGATTTTCTTGGACTGTTTTGACAATGTTTTCTATGGTATCTTCTGATACCTGAGAATCTCTCCTCTATCTCTTGTATTCTGTTGGTAATTCTTGCATCTATGACTCCTGATCTCTTTCCTAGGTTTTCTATCTCCAGAGTTTTCTCCCTTTGTCATTTTTGTATAGTTTCTACTTCCATTTTTAGATCCTGGATTGTTTTATTCAATTCCTTCTCCTCTTTGGTTTTGTTTTCCTCTAATTCCTTAAGGGGTTTTTATGCTTCTTCTTCAAGAGTTTCTACCTTATTTCTTTAAGGGAGCTATTTATGGCCTTCTCAAAGCCCTCTATCATCATCATGAGAAGTGATTTTAATTCTGAATCGTACATTGCAAGTGTGTTAAGGTATCCAGGACTTGCTATCATGGGAGAACTGCATTCTGATTATGCCAAGTAGCCTTGGTTTCTGTTGGTAAGTTTCTTGTGCTTGCCTTTTGCAACCTGGTTATCTCTGGTGTTAGTTTGTCTTACTGTGTCTAGCTGGAGCTTGTCCCTCCTGTGTGCCTGTCAGTCTGTGTCAACACTCCTGGCAGACCAGCTCTCTTCTGGCAGGAACTCTGTACAGAGGGCTGTGGAGTATCCCCAGTTCCTGGGTCATATTCAGACTGGAAGGATCCTGTCCCAGCTGTTCAACTGTTTCTGCGTACTCTGTGCTCCTGACTGGTCCAGCTTCGGACAGTTATTGGAGAGGAAGTAGAGATCTCACCTCTGAACCCAGGAGTGAGAGCACTTCTGGAAGACCAGCTCTTTCTTGCAGGAACCTATACAGAGGGCTGTGGAACAGCCTTAGCTCCTGGGTGCAGATGTCAACCAAAAGAATTGAAGTCATTCTTTCTAATAGTTGAGTACTATTCCACTATGTAAATGTACCATATTTTCTGTACCAATTCCTCTATTGAAAGACATCTCAGTTGTTTCCAGACTCTGGTTATTACAAATAAGGTTATGAACACGTTGGAGAACGGCTCCTTGTGGTATAGTGGAACATCTTTGGGGTATACACCAAAGAGTAATATATCTGGGTATTCAGGTAGAACTATTTCCAGTTTTCAGAGGAACTGTTAGATTGATTTCCAGAGTGGTTGTACCAGTTTGCAATCCCTCCAGCAATGGAGGAGCATTCCTCTTTTCCACATCATTGCCAGCATGTGTTTTCACTTGAGATTTTATCTTAGTCATTCTGATTGTTGTGAGGTTGAATCTCGGGGGTTTTATTTGATTTGTATCTCCGATGACTAAGGACTCACTTCATTTGTAAATTCTCTGTTAGCTCTGTACTCCACTTTTAATTGTGTTATTTGTGATTTTTGAGGTTAACTTCATTAGTAAGTTTAGTGTAGTATTTTTCCCATTCTGTAGGTTGCTGATTTATCCTATTGATGGTGTCTTTTGCCTTACAGAAGTTTTTACCCTATTTATTAATTGTTGGTCTTAGAGCTTGATCCATTGGTGTTCTGTTCAGGAAATTTTTCCTGTGCCAACCAGTTGGAGGCTCTTCCAAATATTACAACCTGATAGTGCCTCAAATCTCTCCTGCCAATCGTTTTGTGTATTTGGTGGAAACTAAGAATGTGAGGGAAGTTATATAAATGGTTAATTATAAACTTACCATATATTTTCATGAGTTTTGACAGTGCCGTCACTACCTCTATAGTATTTTGGCTTCTTTTATATTTTCCTGTGAGAATTCCTATTAGTCAGCCACTCTGATTAATCTCAATGCCAGGAGCTAAGACCAAATCTATTTAATTTCCATCACACAGCATTTAATTAAGATAATCATCAACAGGACTTAAACTGCAGAACAAGGCCAACCTCCAGGGATACAAACCTAATGTGCAGAACAAATCATACCAACATCAGAGTTTCCTTTGGAAAGCCAGGTGGATTTATTTCAGTTTAGGTACTGATCTTTGCACTTGTCCTGAAGCATTAATTTAGGTTGTCTAAGACATGTTACCAATCACATTGACCCTTAAAGTGGGTCTAAAGCAATTTGAAAACTGTAGGAACTATGACAGAGCTAATCAGACTTCCTTTCAGATAAGAGATAACATCACTGAACATTTCAGCATTTTTTTTAAAAAAATTCATTTTAGGATATTTTTCTGATTCATTAATAATTCTCATCAAAATAAATAAATGCTGCTGGACAGATTGCTCCATGATTAAGAGCAGAGGATCCAGTTAAATTTCCAGAATAAACATGTCTGCTTACAACTGCTTGTAATTCCAGTTTCAGGAGACTCGGCACCCTTACTCAGACATACATGCAGAGAAAACACAAATATGCATAAAGTAAAAATAAGTAAATCTTTAAAACGAACAAATAGATGACTTTGAGCATCCACTTCTGTATTTGTCAGGCGCTGGCATAGCCTCACGAGAGACAGCTATATCAGGGTCCTGTCAGCAAAATCTCGCTGGCATATGCAATAGTTTCTGGATTTGGTGGCTGTCTGTGGGATGGATCCCCGGGTGTACAGAGTGGTTGCTCACAGTCATCTATTGGATGGAACACAGGGCCCCCAATGGAGGAGTTAGAGAAAGTACCCAAGGAGCTGAAGGGGTCAGCAACGCTATAGGAGGAACAACAACATGAACTAACCAGTACCCCCAGAGCTCGTGTCTCTAACTGTATATGCAGCAGAAGATGGCCTTGTCGGCCATCACTGGGAGGAGAGGCCCTTAGTCTTGTGAAGATTATATGCCTCAGTACAGGGAAATGTCAGGGCCAGTAAGCGGGAAGGGGTGGGTTGGGGAGCAGGGCAGAAGAAGGATATAGAGGACTTTGGGGATAGCATTTGAAATGTAAATGAAGAAAATATCTAAATATATAAAGTGTTTAGGAAAGTCTTATTTTGCAAATTTCTCAGTAGCTTCACAAGTGGTCAAGACTGCTTTATATCAGAACTATCTCTGCAATTACACAACAGCTATGGAATCTATAACAAGTATTTTATTACAGTTTCTTCAATTTTTTACTTTTTATTTGACGGATGAAAGAAAATGCAACACAAGCATATATATATTTGCAGGCTCCCATAACAATTGAGTATATTAGTATTAGTCAAAATAATTCAGATTAACAAGCATTTCAAAGTATCTCTCAAATCAGGTCACATGTGAATTTTCTAAGCCCAACTTGGATAATTTGACATGTCCTTTATCTTTATAGGAAGTTTTTATTCTGTCCGTCTGTCTATCTAAAGGTTGGTACTTTTTCATCCTCTGTTATAGCATCAGTACTAGCATAGTGGTATAGGAAATATGTAGATGAGTGAATACGATTTTACTTGGGAACAACATACTTTTCCTTAGCCTTCTCGATGAGTCACAGAATAGTCATGGTCAAATCATGCTCAGATGTGCAGTGATAGATGTGGTATATTTACAATAGTATTAGGAACTCAGTGTTAGACTGTTTTTCTTCTTTAAAAAAACATTCAGCAATGATAATTTTGAAATACAAAGATCATTGTGTCTGTCCCTCTTTAATTTGTCCTGATAAGTTAAGTAAATGTGCTCTTTGTGTTCTTGTATCAGAATTGGTGCTCCTCCTTCACCAGCAATGCATTAAAGTGTAGCATTCCAACTTGAGTACCACCACCATACTTCAGTGATCTTAAACTTTCCTAGAGATTTTTCTTCCAATTACTCCTGAGAAAGGAAATTTTATAAAACATTCAAATGTTCCTTCCTTTCATTCCATTGTTTTCTTTAAGACAATAACAATATTTAAGATTTAACAACCTGTACATATTAAACTCAGTGACCTTTCTCACTTAGTGACCTGGAATTGTAATCCATCAACAAAGAATTATGGAATTTAAAGACCACATGAAACTCAAGAAAGAAGACCAAAGTGTGGGTGCTTCAATCCGTCTTAGAAGGCAGAACAAAATACTCACAGGAGAAATATAGAGACAAAATGTGGAACAGAGACTGAAGGAAAGGCTATCCAGAGATTGTCCCACCTGGGCAAACATCCCATAATATAGTCACCAAACCCAGACACTATTGTAGATACCATGAAGTGCATGCTAACAGGAGCATGATATAGCTGTTTCCTGAGAGGCTCTGCCAGAGTCTGACAAATACAGAGGAGGAAGCTCCCAGCCAACCATTGGACTGAACACGGGATCCCCAATGGAAAAGTTAGACAAAGAACTGAAGAAACTGAAGAGGTTTGCAACCACATAAGAAGAACAACAATATTAACTAACCAGACCCCCTAGAGTTCCCAGGGAACATGAAAGGCAGACTGTTTTCTGGTTGAGCTAGGTTTAAACCCCAGAGACCCAGCAGATAACTTTGCAAGGCATGGAAAGAAGTTTGCCTGTTCCCAGACACCAGGCTCCTGACATGAGGTCCACATAATTCTGTGTCTGACAGTCATGTAGGGCAATGCCCCAAGACCCTGGTATTCTGTGTGGACTCCACCCCCACAGTTACCTGGAAATAGCCAGGTAGGCTTGTCCCACTATAAAAGGAGCTGTTTGCCCCCTCCTCCCTCTCATATGCTCTTACTCTCTTACTCTTACTCTCTCACTCTTGCTTCTCTCTCTCTTACCCTCTTTCTCCTCCTTTCTATACATTCCCTTCCCTCTTCTCTCCACTTGGCCATGGCCAGCCTCTACTTCTCTAGTCTCTCCCTCTCTCTGCCTTTCTACAATAAATGCCTTAAAACCATGAACTGTCTCTTCTAATCAGGATCCACTGTACTGGAGCAGTGGAGCAGCAAGTCCTCCTCTAAAGAGCCACATTAACCTCCTGCAGAAGGCTTGTCAGTGCTTCCAGCCAAGCTTTCCACCAAGCCAAGCAGCCCGGCTGAGCAAGCCAAAGACTCCTCCCAGAGGAAACCAGCCTGAGCTCTCTTCTCCTGCCCTTCGCCTTTGGCCCTCAGTTAGCCCGCCTGCCTGCATGGGCCCCCTATCTGTTCTAAGTTCTTCTGTGGCATCCCGCAGTATCTGTGCTATCTAAGAGTAAGAACCTGACATCCCTGGCCTCCATGCATCCCTGGGACCCCAGAGCCATCTGTGCTGCGGCACCCAGCAGTGTCTGTGGTGTGCAAGACTCCATCACTTCTGCAGTGGTCTCTGTGCCTCTCCATCCCTGGAACTGGGTCCTACAGTGGGGCATGTGGTGCTCCCACTTCTGCCTCCATGAGAGGCCTCCATGAGAGGCCTGTGATGGGCTGGACACAGGACATCATTTTAACCCACACTAAACCACCAACCAAGGAGTACACACGGAGGGACCCATGGCTCCAGCTTATATAGCAGAGGGACCCTTGGTCCTGTGAAAGCTCGATGCCCCACTGTAGGGGAATGCTCGGATAGAGATTCAAGAATGGGTGGGTGGTTGAAAAAGTGAGTTCCAGGACAACCAGGGCTATATAGAGAAACCCTGCCTCGAAAAACAAAACAAACCAAACCAACACAAAACAAAACAAAACAAAACAAAACAAAACAAAACAAAAAACAAAACAAAAAGAGTGGGTGGGCGGACGGTAAGGGTAACACCCTCATAGGGAGAGGGGGCATGAGATAGGGTATTTCTGAGGCTTTGGGGGAACCAGGAAATGAGATAACATTTGAAATTTAAATAAAGAAAATATCCAATAAAGAAAAAAGAATTGGATGGGCAGTGGTGGCGCATTCCTTTATTCCCAGCACTTGGGAGGCAGAGACAGGCGGATTTCTGAGTTCGAGGCCAGCCTGGTCTACAGAGTGAGTTCCAGGACAGCCAGGGCTACACAGAGAAACCCTGTCTTGAAAAACCCAAAAAAAAAGAAGAAAAAGAAAAAAGAAAAGAAAAGAAAAGAAAAGAAAAGAAAAGAAAGAAGGAAGGAAGGAAGGAAGAAAGAAAGAAAGAAAGAAAGAAAGAAAGAAAGAAAGAAAGAAAGAAAGAAAGAAAGAAAGAAAGAAAGAAAGAAAATAACAAAAAGAATTGTGGTCTGAACTACTCCTCTATAGTCTATAGACACTTGTAGCTCAGGAAAAATAGAGAGTAAATATTTATTGGAATAATTTCAACTGTAGAAAATTCTCAAAGCTCATAAATAAATGATAGACAACATATAATCTTATAAGGCACGAAGAATACTTTTTTCTTAAGACACAAGGGTACTTTGGTCCTTAATCTTGTCTATTTTGATTTTATAAATAAAATAATTTGAAATTATAGTTACATTATTAACTCCTTCTCTTCCCTTCCTGAAAACCCACCCCTATTACCTCTCCATTTTTCTACTTAAATGTTTGTTGTTACACACACATGTACACCCCCACACACAGGCATTCACATTGCTAACTGAATAAAAACCTGATTAATCTATATAATGTTACTTTATTATCATTCAAGATTATTTAATTTTTCTATTTACTTGTATATGTTCTTCTATATTAAGCTTAATATAATTTATTTAACTTTCTGTGACAAATTGTGCATTGAAACTTTATATTAATTTCTGTAGGATGGTTATTTTCATAATATTAATCCTACCAACCCATGAACATATTCAGATTTTTATAATCCACTTTATAGTCAGATTACTTATCTTCATGGCTCTTTAGTTTCTGAATTATTTGTACATTTTAGACATCAGGTCTCTATTAGATGTATAGCTAATCAAAACATTTGTTAATTACTGATCTTAAGTCTTTAAGTTTAATTCAGAAAGAACTGTTGAACATCAATACTTTTTTGAAAAGTGTCATGATTTTTTTTCTTATAATTTCAGTTCATCAGCTTTCATGTAGTCTTTTTTTCCAATTTGGAGTTTATTTTTGTACAGGATAATTGATATACTCTATTTTCATTATTATGTATGTAGACATCTGATTTTTTTCCAGCATTACCTGTTGAAGATTTCATTTTCTCTTGCACATATTTTTTTACATATTTGCTAAATAGATGAATTCAGTTACTTGAGCTCACACCTGGGTCTCATATTTTGTTCCATTTATCAAAATGTCAGTTTTACAACATTAAAGTACTGTTTGACTTACTATAGCCCTGTACTAAATTATGAAATCTAGAGTGGAAAGCATTGCAACATTATTTGTTTTGTTCAGTATCTCATTAACTACCTGCTAGTTGTTTAAACTTTTGTTTGTTTTTGTTTTATTTGCACATAAAGTTTAAGATTTTTAAAATATTTTTATTTTTAATTATTTATTTATTTTATTACATCCCAAATATTGTGCCCCCTCCCAGCCCCTGCTGCTAGAGTTTTTCAACCTCTCTCCTCTCTCCTTCACCTCTGAGATACTGCTTTCCTCCCTCTCCCAGAATTTCCCTTTGGACCATCAAGTCTACAGGAATAGGCACACCCTTCCACTTGAAGCCAGTTACAGAAGTCCTCTGCTACATATGTTCTGGGGGCTTTTGACCAGTCGGTGTATGTTCTTTGGTTGGTGGCTTAGTCTCTGTGATCTCCCAGGGTTCCGGTTTAGTTAACACCATTGGTATTCCTTTCCCAAACTCCCCCATAGGTTTCCCTGGTCTCAGTCCATTGGTTGGTTGTAAGCATATTCATCTATCTCAAGCACAACCTAACATCAGTAGTAGTGCCAGGATTTGTTGCCTGTCCATGAGATAGATCCTTATTTGAACCAGTCACTGGATGGTCTTCCCTTCAGTCTCTGCTCCATTTTTGTCCCTACATGTCCTCATCCCTACACTAGGGGCCATGTCTATCTGTCTACTGGAGATGGTCTCCTCAGGTTCCATCTACCCATAGTCTACACTAGCTACAATCCTATAAAAATGGCTAATCTCATTTCTTTCCAATACCAGGGAGTGTTATTACTTTAGTGGTTAGAAGAATTTGTCAATAGTAGCTACTGAGAAAATAGAGAGGAAAATACTGACATACATGAAATCAGTATACATTCTTGAAATTATTTCAAGGTTTTAAATGGAATATAGTTTATTCTAACCAATAGAGTATCAGAAAACATTTAAATGCTGATTCTAATTAGAATAATACATATATAAATAATATATATATTAAATATTATTAAATATTAAATTAAATATTATTAAAATATGTGAATATGTGAAGAAAAACTTTATATATAAATAATTGTTTGAAATTTTATTTAAATTTGTTTCTTTCAATATTATGAATGATTGTATATTATTTATACTGTATCAAATATGTACTACTAATAAGCATATGTGATATGTTGTTGCTTCATTACTTCTAGTATGTATTCTACTGTGCAAGTTCAGAAGTAAAACAGTTAAAATACAGTGTGTTAGCTGGGCATGGTGGCACACACCTTTAATCCCAGCACTTGGGAGGCAGAGGCAGGCAAATTTCTGAGTTTGAGGCCAGCCTGGTCTACAGAGTGAGTTCCAGGACAGCCAGGACTACACAGAGAAACACTGTTTCGAAAAAACAACAACAACAACAACAAAACCAAAACAAAGCAAAACAAAACAAAACAAAAATACAGTGTCTCTGTCCTGAGAAGCAAAATATCCACTAGAGTATCAATATCCAACAAAACTCATTTAATTCATAGTAACACAAAACTGAATTTAAATATCACAATTATAAATGAGGATTGTTTTGCATAGTATGGACAAACTATATTAATGCAAAAAGGACATAACTACAGTGCCACCAGCAAACCAGGCATAATTTTATTATTGGAAGGAAAATTGAATTATTTAAGAATAAGAAGTATGTTTTTTTTTTTGAAAGCAATGAAACAGAATCACCATCTTCAAGCACTAAAAATGACGAAAAGAATATTATTCTCTTTTAGTTTTTGTTATTAGGTTTTCTTAGCCATTGTACTATATGATGTTATATAGAATTGTTAATTTGTTTAAAATATTGAAATACTATTTAGACAATGTAGTATGAAAATCCTTTGCCCTTTTAACATTTATATATAGTTATTAATACATTGGCTAATATAAAGACGGCAGAAGATTAGAGTTTTATAAAAGAGGCTCACTCTGTCAGGTGGGATTTTTCTCAGCTACACAGCCATCCTCCTATATCAGCTTCTTAAGTACCAAGATTACAGATCTGAGTCACAATGTTTAGCAGATACACTTTCTTTAACATGAAAAATTGAATAAATCATCAAGAAAGGGATCATTTAAAACCTGTTAATATTATTCAAAGAAATACTTGAAGACTAAATAACAATTGCAATAAAATTTCCCTATGGTGTGTATTTTTCAATCTCTTTTCACAGTATTTAAAACTATGGAGATACCTATATTTTTTATTGTCTTATTATACCATTTTAGCTACTAAGCGATCTCTGTTTAAACTTCTACACACACACACATGCACATTACACAAACACTCACTGACCACATACAAAACAAGCTATAAACATAATACAAATTAACAAAGACAGTAAGAGAGAGAGAGAGAGAGAGAGAGAGAGAGAGAGAGAGAGAGAGAGAGAGGTGCACACACATAGACACACACACATATACATATACAAGTCATGCATGTACACTTTCTTATCAATTAAAATTAATTTATTTAAGCAGTAAATACTTCCATGAAGTATATTTAGAAATTAACACTCTTATTCATTAAATGAAAGAAACTAAACCTACTTCAGTTTTTCACCTTACCCTTGTCAGAATGGCTATCATCAAGAAAAAGATAAAAACAAATCAGGGAAGATTTGGGGAAATAAAAAAATATTCAGAATTCATATTCAAGGATGGAGGGATGAAATCTGATAGAGTCAGTATGAAAATTAGTATGTATGTTCCACATAAAGCTAAAACTAGAAGTGCTATGTGCCTCAGTTATACCTCACCAGTATAGAGATCCTTGTGAATCAGTGTTTATCTCTGAGCTAATTTTTACAGCCCTGAAAAGAAATCAGCCTACATGCCCACCAACAGTTCAATGAACATGGAAAACATGGGACAGACAATTTTTTCAGTCCTAAGTAAATATTTAATTATGAATCGTCTAGGAATATGATTGGATCTGGAAAATATACTAATTAGGTTAATGCAGAATCAGAAAGACAAATTCTGCATGTCCTCAGTTTCAGACTTTGAATCTAAATTATACTCTTTATGTTGTTTTTTGGTTATTTTTCTTTTTTACATCTAGATTGCAGCTCCCTTCCCTCTCCTTCTCCCAGTACCACCTTCCTAAATCTCTCTACTCATTTTTCCTTCTCCTCAAGGTGAGGCTACCCCACTGGGTACCAACCCATAATCAAGTCTCATCAGGACTAAGGACATCTCCCACTGAGGCCAGACAAGGCAGCCTAGCTGGGGAAATGAACCCAAAGCTGAGTCAGAGAGAGAACTCACTTGAGTTGTTGGAGGACCCACATGAAAACAAAGCTGCATATCTGCTATATATGTGTAGGGGCCATAGATCGAATCCTTGCATGCTCTTTGGTTGGCAGTTCAGTCTCTGAGCCCCTATAGACCCAGGTTAGTTGACTCTGTAGACCTTTTTTTTTTTTTTTTTTTTTAATAANTTTTTTAATAAGCATTTTTTATTATTATTATTTTCTTTATTTACATTTCAAATGCTATCCTGAAAGTTTCCTATACCCCTCCCCCCCACCTCTGCTCCCCTACCCACCCACTCCCACTACTTGGCCCAGTCCTTCTTATGGTGCCCTTTGCCCCTCAAGTTCTTTCCCCAACTCTTGTAAGACTCCTTGACCTCTGTGTAATGTTTGGCTGTTGGTCTCCACATCTGTTTCCATCAGCTCCTGGATAAACCCTCTCAGATGACAGTTGTGCTAGGCTACTGTGTGCAAGCACAGCAGAGTATCATTAATAATTTAAGCAGTTGGCTCTCTTCCATGGGGTGGGTCTCAAATTTTGCCAGTCATTGGGTTGCCCTTCCCTCAGTCTCTGCTCTATCTTTACCCCTACACATCTTCTAGGCAGGACAAGTTTTGGATCTAAGGTTTTATGGATGTGTTGAGTCCCTTTCCCTCCACTGGAAGTATTGCCTCCCTGCAGGAGGTGGCCACTTCAGGATCCATATTCTCCAATGCTATGAGTCTATTACCATGCCCTTATCCACAAAGAAGCCTGCCCAGCACCAGATATCCAGCTTGTCTCACAGATGCCCCTCTATCTACTTCCCTTCTCTGCATGAGCCCTCTCATTCTCCACTCCTGCTGTTTCCATACATGATGCCCTCTCCATTCTCCTCGGTACCCCATCTCCCACCCATTCACCTCTCTGCATCCACTTCCAATGTCCATTTTATTTCTCCATCTGAATGAGATTCCAGTATCCTCCTTTGGGCCCTACTTGTTACTTAGCTTCTTTGGGTCTGTGGATTTTAGCATGGATTTCCTGTTCCTCATGACTAATGTCCACTTATAAGTAAGTACATACCATGCAAGTTTTTCTGGGTCTGGGTTAGCTGAGTCAGGATGATATTTTCTAGATCTATCCATTTGCCTGCAAATGACATGATATCCTTATTTTTGATAGCTGAATAGTATTCCGTTCTGTAAATGTACCACATTTTCTTCATCCAGTCTTCTATTGAGAAACATGTGGGTTGCTTCACATTCCTAGCTATTACAAATAAAGCTACTATAATCAGAGTTGGGAAAGTGTTCTTGTGGTATTGTGGAGAGTCTTGTGAGTATGCGGGCACAAGTGATATAGCTGAGTCTGGAGGTAGAACTGTTCCCACTATCTGAAAAACTGACAGACTAATTTCCAAAATGTTTGTATAAATTTGCACTTCCACCAGCAAAGGAGGAATGTTCCCTTGCCACACATGCTCATCAGCATATGCTTTTACTTAAGTTTTTGATCATAGCTGTTCTGACAGGTATAAGAGAGAATCTCATGGTCCTTTGATTTGCATTTCCCTGATGACTAAAGACTTTGAACATTTTGAAATGCTTTGCCATTAGAGATTACCTTGTTGAGAATTCTGTTTAGCTCTGTACCCCATTTTTTAATTGGGTTATTTGGGTTGTTGGTTGTTGGTGTTTAATATCTTGAGTTCTTTACGTATTTTGGATATTAGCCCTCTGTCAGATATAGGATTGATGAAGACCTTTACCCTTTCTGTTGGCTGCCATTTTGTTGGTGTCTTTTGTCATACAGAAGCTTTATTAGTTTCATGAGGTCCATTTATTAATTGTTAATCTTAGTGCCTGAGGTGTTGGTGATCTGTTTAGGAATTTGTCTCGTGTTCCAATATATTCAAAGCTATTCTCCACTTTTGCTTCTATTAGATTTTGTTCATCTGTTTTCATGTGGAGGCCTTTGATCTACTATATTGGAGTTTTGTGTAGTATGATGATAAATATGGATCTATTTGCATTCTTCTATATGAAGACATTCACTTAGAGCAGCACCATTTATTTAAGATGCTTTTTCCCCCCAGTGTATGGTTTTGGTTTCCTTGTCAAAAATCAAGTATTAATAGGTTTGTGTGGTCTTCAATTCTGTTCCATTGACTAAACTTCTGTTTTTATGTCAATACCATGTGGTTATTATTATTATTGCTCTGTAGTACAGCTTTGCAATTAGACATCATGATATACCTACAGAAGCTCTTTTATTATACAGGATTGCTTTTGCAATCCTGAGTTTTTTATTTTCATATGTAGTTGAAAATTGGTCTCTCAAGGGCTGTAAAAAAATTATGTTGGAATTTTGATGGGAATTGCATTGATACAGGTTGCTCCATTTTCACTATGTTAATCCTATGAATCCATGCGCATGAGAGATCTTTATATCTATCTTCTCCAATGTATTTCTTCAGATACTTGAAGTAGTTGTCATATAGGTCTTTTCCTTGCTTGGTTAGACTTAGATCAACATTTTTTTTTATTATTATTATTTGTGGCTATTGATGAAGAATGTTGTTTCCCTAATTTCTTTCTCAACCCATTTATTTACCCTTTATATAAAGGATAGATACTGAAAACAAAAAAAGTTAATTTTGTTTCCAACCACTTTGATGAAGATGTTTATCAGCTGTAGGAGTTCTCTGGTAAAATTTTGGAGATCACTTGTGTATATTATCATATCATCTACAAATAACAATATTCTGATATCTTCCTTTCCAACTTTTATCCCCTTGATTTTTTTTTTTCATATGTTATTGCTTTAGCTAGAACTTGAAATGTTCTATTGAATAGATTTGGAGAGCCTCTTGTTCTCCCTGATTTTAGTGAAATTGCTTCTAGTTTCTCTTCATTTAATTTGATACTGGCCATTGGCTTATTGTATAATGCCTTTATTGTGTTTGGGTATGGGCATTTTATCTCTGATCTCTCCACGACTTTTTTCATGAAAGGGTTTTGAATTTTGTCAAAGGCTTTTTCAGCATATAATGAGATGATGATATAATTGTTTTCTTTCAGTTTTATATATGGTGGATTATATTGCCAGATTTTCATAGATAGAATTTTTCCTGTATCCCTAGGATGAAGCCTTCTTGATCATGGTGGAAGATGTTTTGAATGTGTTCTTTGATTTGGTTTGGGAGAATTTTATAGAGCACATTTGCACCTATATTTGAAAGGGAAATTAGTCTGAAATTCTCTTTGATGAATCTTTAAATGGTTTAGCTATCAGGGTGACTCTGGACTCATAGAATCTATTTGCCAGTGTTCCTCTCTATTTCTATTCTATTCAGAGTCTGGTTGAATTCTAAACTGAAGTCATTGGGCTATGAGGTTGTTTTTTTTGTTTGTTTTGTTGGTTGTTTGATTTTATTTTATTTTTGTTTTGTTGTGTTGTGTTGTGCTTTATTTTTGGATGGGAGACTTTTGATGAGTGCTTCTATTTCCTTAGAGGTTATAAGATTATTTAAATTCTTTACCTGATCTTGATTCAATTTGGTAAGTAGAATCTATCAAGAAAGAGTCCATTTGTTTTGCTTTTCCATTTTTTGAAAAATGCAGGCTTTTAAAATAAGACCTAATGATTCTTTGGAATGCCTCAGTATGTGTTTTTATGCCTCAGTTTCATTTCTGGTTTTATTAATTTGGGTACTGTTTCTATGCCTTTGAGTTACATTGACTGTCTATCTTTTTGACTTATCTTTAAGAATCTGCTCTTGGTTTCATTGATACTTTCTGTTTATCTCATTGTAATTTATCAACTTTACTCCTAAGTTGATTATTTCTTGTTATATGCTGTTCTTGGGTGTATTTGCTTCGTTTTGTCCTAGATCTCTTAGGTGTGCTATTAAACTGCTTATATGAAATCTCTTCATTTTCTTTATGAAAACACTTAGTGCCATGAGCTTTCTTCTTAGTACTTCTTTCATTGTGTCCCATAAGTTTGGATATGTTGTGCCTTCATTTTCATTGAGTTCTAGACAGTCTTTAATTTCTTTATTTCTTTCCTGACCCAGAAATCATTACATAGAGATATTTTCTGTTTCAAGGTATTTGTAGGCTTTTTCTTCTTTCTCTTGTTATGGAAGTACAATTTAATACATGGTAGCCTGTTAATATACAAGAGATTATTTCAATTTTATTGTATCTGTTAAGTTTTGCTTTGTGGCTGAGTCTATGGTCAATTTACAAGAATGTTTCATACGATACTGAGAAGAAGGTATATTCTGTGTTTGTGTGAATCCTTTACTCTGGGGTAATATTTATCTTTATTGCTCAGATATGTTTCTGGTTTTCAGCAGAATGATGAATCCTGTTTTCTCATCCATTCTGTTAGCCTATGAGTCTTTATTGGGAAATTGAGTCTGTTGATGTTGAAACATCATTAGTGACCAATCATTGTTAATTCCTGTTATATTGATATTGGTGGTGGGAGAGAGAGAGAGAGAGAGAGAGAGAGAGAGAGAGAGAGAGAGAGAGAGAGAGAGATTATGTGTGTGCATGAGTGCATATGTGTATTTGTGTATGTACTTCACCTCTTTTTGGCTTTACTGGTTGGGCTTATTTATTTCTTGAGCTTTTGTAGGTGGATATAGTCTCCTTGTTTTGGAGTTTTCCTTTTAGTATCTGCTGTAGAGCTGAATTTGTGGGGAGATATTTCTAAGTTTGGTTTTGTCTTGGAATACCTTGTTCACTCCAACTATGATAATTAAAAGTTTTGCTGGGTATTGTCTAGGTATGTTGAGGTTTGCAATATATCTCCCCAGGACCTTTTGGCTATTACAGTCTATGGTGAGAAGTCAAGTGTAATTCTGGTAGTTCTGGCATTATATGTTTCTTGGCCTTTCTCCCTGACAACTTCTAAAATTCTTTGTACTATACATTAGTGTTTTGATAATTATGTTCCAGGAGAACTTTTTTCCTTTTCTGATCTAATCTATGAGCTTCTTGTCTGTTTATAGTCATTTCTTTCTATAGTTTAAGATAGGTTTCTTCTATGATTTTGTTGGAAATATTTCCTGGGAAATGGAATTGTGAGTCTTCCTTCTTTTATTCCTAATATTCTTAGGCTTGGTCCTCTCATAGTGTCCCTGATTTCTTGGATATTTGTATAAGGAAAAGTTTTTGATTTGACATTTTCTGTGACTAATGTATAAGTTTCTTCAATCCTATCTTCTATACCTGATATTCTATCTTTTCCATCTCTTGTATTTTGTTGGTGACATTAAATCTGATGTTCATGTTCTCTTCTGTTGGTTGTTCATCTCCAGGATTTCCTTTATTCATTGCTTCTGTTTTCATCATTAGATATTGAATGGTTTGATTCATTCTGTTCACCTGTTTGCTTAATGAAATCCTGTATTTCATTAAGGGATTCCCTCTTTAAACTCCTCTCCAATCTTTATAAGGTTGGATTTAAGGTCATTTTCTTGGACTGCATTAGGATATCTAGGGCTTGTTTTAGTAGGATAGTTGGGCTCTGTTAGTGATATGGCTCTTTTAGGTTTTGTTCTTTAGCCATCTAGTTGTCCCTGGTGTTGGCTGATGTTCTTGATGCTGACAAGACTCGTCTGGGAGGCAGGCAGAGCCTTGGACTGACAATGGAATTCAGGAAACAGCAGACTGCTGGCTTCTCCTGGCTTTATCCCAGGTGAAACTGAATGTTCCTGGGGTCCTGTAGGGCTCCTGGGGAAGGGAAGAAGAACCCTGGACTTAGGAAATGGAGAGCAGCTCACTTCCCCAGGCTGTGCCCCAGGTGGACTTGGCAGTCAGGAAATTGGCAGGGTGGAATTTATATATTGACAAATATGATGGACTGAATCTCAACAGTATATCACACTTTGTAATTTACATAATTTTATGGTTATGTTCAATTTATGTCTGAGAGAAGAGCCTTTTAAAAAATGTTTCGATAGAAAATGTGTGATGTTGGGGATTTGTTTTAATGCTTTGAATTAACCCGGTCCCCCAAAATCAGAAGTCTGAGTGTCTAAATGCTGAAGGTCCTTATCCCAATTTGTTTTTGATCAATCAATAAGGAGCCGATGACCAATGGCTGGGCAGTTATTTTACTGTGGTGAGATTTTGAGGTTTGCATGGGCTATGAACCAGGAGAGATGAAAGAAGCAGAGATTGCCATGGTAGGGAAGAAGAAAGACCAGACTTAAAGACCCACTGGCATGAGAGAATCAGGGAAAGTAGCCACAAGGGCCACTTCCCCAGTTGTGTGTGTGTGTGTGTGTGTGTGTGTGTGTGTGCATGCATGCACATGCCTATGCATGTGTCCTTCATTCAAGAACCCAGATAGCTCATGGGCAGTGCATGAGTGTGTCTGTTTGCGAGCACAAAACAATTAGCTAAACTCATAGCTACATATGGTTTTGGAAAATAGAAGATAATAAATCACTGAAATGTGTTATATAACTTTGAGCTAGTCTTATAATTTGCAGATATTAGAGGAAACCAAATGCTAATTTTCAAACAGAATCATTTTTGTTAGTATGTGCTTGTCCTTTTATTATATGATTAAAATATCTTTTCCCTATAATGTGAAACTACTTGATTTGTATTGTATCTGATATCATGATAAACCTCTATGTTACTGGTTATGATCAAAAAGTAATGCTATATTATAGTTCTGACTGACTACTCTTTCTTGCCAAGAGAGTTATTTGTCTCTTATCCACAATAATATTTTTAGGAAATATACTATCATCACCTCTAAGGAAAATCATGGAAAGATTTGTTCCCTATCTAATTTAATGACAATTTAACCACATGGAGGAATGCTGTATTCACTCACTTCATTCAGATGGGACATCTCATTTCTCTTGTGAATTTTAGTAGGAACTAAACCCCTAGTGCCCAAAGTTACTACAGGATATTTACATGACACTGAAAAAGGTGTGGACTTATAAGTTGACAAGTACTTTCTTGTGTCTTCTCTAATAAATGAGCTGTTCTTATTTCACATCTATTATATGCTTAAAGGTACATTCTGAAGGCAACCTTCATCTCTGATGCCTCAGCAGTTATGATCTGGGTGCCTGTCAGGATATATCATAGGAAAGGACTCCTACATTGGGAGCTCTCAAGGCCAATTATCAGAATTTTTATTTTGAGAACCTGTCTTCAAATATAACCTCTTTCAAGGCAGTCTAGAGATGGATGAAAAGGAAGATAGAGTTGGTACTCTTCCTGTGTACTTGCAGTCACTATAAAATTACTTTTAAAAATGATATATACTTTCCATCTATAATTCATACTTCAGAGTTATAGCTTTCTTTCTCCTTTAAAAAGCTGAAGGTTTTATTGAACAAGGACACACTGTTCAATCATCTTACCTGATCAGTGTAGATGCTCATAGCTCCACTTGGATGTTTCTTGGGTGAAATTGGTTCATGAAGTAAGGTTTACAAAGTTCAAATTAAATATAGGGGTAAAATGGTATGCATTCCCATAGTACATTTCTTTAGGTGCTGCCTGAAAGTTCTTGGGCAGATTGTGAGCTAGAAATAGACTGAACCTAGGCTAGTTCTCTGAATCACCTCATTTGAGAAAACCCAACCTTCCTCTTTTAAAGTCTCTACAAGTTTCTCAAGCATGTCAGCCAGGTCTCGCTGTCTTTAATGATCTGGAAGAATGCCAGGCTGTCTCCTCTACTCTTGGCTGCTGAAAGGATCATGAAGCCACATGACATCTGAGTCCAGAGAAAATGAATGGCACAGCTGAGGATCATCAGAGTAATAATGGCATCTCATTACTCTCCTGGTCTGTTATTTGGGACAGAAATATAGCAGGGAGTTTTCCTGGCAATTCAATTACAAGAATTAGGTGGATAATGGGGAAAGTGTAGGGAAAACAAGAGGAAAATTACAGGAAGAAAACCAGAGTATATTTAGCTTAATTTTACTCATTCAAATATACAATAATGAAAAGCAGAAAGTTCTTTTCTGTTTTACGATATTTCCTAAATAATTCAATTTTCTAAAATAAAAATTCACAGAAATTAGCACTTGTGTAAATTGTTTGTGTTAGTGTTGGGGTTTTAACGAAGACACTAAATTCTTAAGCACGAGATCAGAGATCTCCTTCTGACTGTTTTCTTGGCCACCTGAGATAGGAAATCTGTGACTGTGTTTAACTTTATAAAAAATACTGTTATAAATTATGTAGTTTCTCACACTTGTAAGTCAATTTTTAGTCCTCAATGAAGTAGCAATAAATATATGCATTCCTATTCTTCTGCAGTAATGTTCTTCTTTAGTCTGTGGAGTTATGCAAATTCAGTACGTTTCTCATATAACAGGTGAAAGTAATTGGCAGTGCTTCTGAACTGGATGGTTTTCAATTAGTCCAAGCATGTCTCATCTCTGTTTCTTACCTGAGACTATTAATAAAAACATTTCTCACATGTAAGTAGTCCTTGGGTTAGTCACAGTTTCTGGTAGAACTACCCAAGACAAGTAGATTAACAGATTCATCTCTGTGGTTTTCTGTCATCTTTATTGTTCTCTGAGAATCCCATAGAGCAAATTTTGATTATGTTTGCCTTATCTCTACCAACTCTTCCCTAATATACACCCCACTCTCTTTCCTACTCAACTTTTTATCTTTTCCCACATTCAGGACAGTTTGTGTTGCCAAGATATTCTTTTTAATTATTTTTTACATTTCTTTAATTATTGTACATAGAGAGGAAGCGCCCCACATGTGTGGCAAATGTACATGGTATCAAAGAACAACTTGCAGGAGTTGGCTCTCTTCTATCATGTGGGTCCCAGCTATGTAGCTCAAGTCCTTGGGTTTGCTAGGCTAGTGCTTTCTTCTGCTGAGACATCTTGCCAGCTCCAGTTTTGAATTATTTTATTCTGGAGCAAGAAAACACCCAGGGCTTTAATATAAACTTACAAGTCCAAGTTCTTAAAAGAGAACTTTCCTTTTCTTGATGTCTAACTAAACCAGAATCAACTTCCTTCATTTATTTATTTTTATTTTTATTATTATTTTTTATTTATTTGTTTTGGTTTTTTCGAGACAGGGTTTCTCTGTGTAGCCCTGGCTGTCCTGGAACTCACTCTGTAGACCAGGCTGGCCTCGAAATCAGAATTCTGCCTTTCCTCTGCCTCCTGAGTGCTGGGATTAAAGGCATGTGCCACCATACCAGGCTAACAGCTTACTTCCTTTATTCTTTATCTCACTATCAGAATCTGCTCACCTGCCAGGGACCTCTGCACAGCCTTCCCCTCCTCCTTAGTACATTAGAAGAACCCAAATGTCCTTTGATGTGTGACCTTCTGATGGAGCATTGTTGACGTACCAGGGGTGACATATTTACAGAGAAAACTGTCATTCTTTCTTCTAATGGCTAACAGTTGCAAATTACTCCTAGGTGAGCATGCCAAATTTCACTTTCCATTCCGGGATTTTTGTCTGGCTCAGGTTTGCACAGACATTATGCATCATGTTACCATTACTGCGATTTCATATGTACAGCTGCCCTATTATTTCTGTTAGACAGTTTCCTCACTGTTACCCACAGCTTCTTGCTCTTACATTCCTTCTCTCCCCACTCCTGGAATGACCCATGGGGAGAAATTCTATTACATGACTTCATTTAGTGTCGAACATTTTGCAACCTCTTATTCTGTGTACCATTGGCTAGTTGTGATTTTCTATATTGATTATCATCTGCTGCAAACAGGGTTTCTCTGACAAGGATTGAGGAATGTGATTCTTGTGTGAGGAAGGTAGATCATATCAATCTCTGCTCAATCTTATGTTTGATGTCATATATTATATAATACGTTTATTTGTGCTTAAATAATATAGCAAAATATTTGTATAAGAGAAACTCCATACTAGTTTAGAACCAATCCTCCCTGACTCTGTGGATAGTGTGCACAGAAATATTTTAATATACCCAAGGTGTGTCTCAATGATGGTTAGTTGTGATTTACAACTTGATAAAATAGATTAGGCTGGGCTGTTGGCATGCTTGTGAAGGAATTTATTTTCTTATAAATAACAAATTTGTTAACTTTATTGTATTACCTGAGTGTATGTATAGGCATCTTATGTCTTCCCGTAGAAGCCTGAGGAGGTGTTGCACCTCCTGGATCCAAGCTACTGGTGTTTTTTAAGCCACTTAAAGAGGGTATTTGAAACAGAACTGAGTCTTCTACAAGAACAGTAACTATTCAAAATAGCTTGAGACATGGTTGGAACACAACTTCCTTAATTAGATAAATTGAGGTAGGATGATGAATCCTGAAGGTAGATGGTGCCATTTCATGGAATAAATGCGTCCATTCGTGCATTAATTCATTTCTCACTGCTCTTGACTGTAGATGTTATGTGACTAGCTGCTTCAACATTCTGCCACCTTGACTTCTCGGCAATGATGAACTAAATCTTGCAATGTGTGATAAATAAAGACTTTCCTTCCTGACTTGCTTTTTCCATAGTGTTTTATCACCACAACAAGAAAGAAAGGTGGTGCAGTCAATTTCTAAGACAATGAGCATCCTCATCTCCAGGGAATGGTGAAATCACTATTTCTCAAGAATATATATCCAAGTCAATTTCTCCCAGATATGTGGTTGTAGTTTGTTAATTATCCTTTCCGTTATTTCATTTTCTATATGTGTATGGGGAAAACAGCAATTGCTGAAACAATTTTCTATATTTTACTAGAGGATGTAAGCATCTATACAGTTTTTCTTTCAGGAAGGCATTATGTCATTATGTAAGAGCTGTTTAGAAACTAACAAAATTTCATTGTAGTGTAGAACGTTAACTTAAATTTGATTTACAAACTAAATGAAAGTGATTTTATTTCCATCTAATTTTATCATGATCTATATGCCATCAGAAATACAAGAACACCCTGACAAAAGCAAATTGGGGAGGAAAGTATTGATTTAATCTTATAATTTATAGTTTTTGTTTTTAACCAACTGTAGAAAGTGCAGGAACTCACAGCAGTAAAGATAGAAGATGATGATACAGAAATCAGGCAGGAGTACTACATGCTGACTTGCCTTCATGACTTGCTCAACCAATTATCTTAAAACACACACTATCCCCAAACCAAGGTTTGCACTGCCAACAGTGAGCTGTGACTTTCCAATCAACCATGATAATGTCCCACAAGCTTACCCAAAGACCCATCTCTGAGGATATTTTCTCAATTGAGGTTACTTTCTCCAAAATGGCTCTAGATCTTTTTAAGTTGACATGAAAGCTAAGGGTCCACTTAACTAGCACACATAGCAAACAAATTTACTGGGTCTTGAAGACAAAAGATTTATAAGTAAATAATACATGATGCTTTTCATATTTTTATGAATCAGTTTATTGGATGTCCAGTTAGGAATAATGTTTGCAATACAGTTTAAAAAGCAAGTGCTTAGTGAAGGATAAATGGTTGATTACCAACTTTGATTAAATAATCTTGTATAGAAAATAACTTATAGAATCTAATAAGTCAGGGTGTTTATAAAAGGAAGTGCCTTGTGTTTCTCCTTAGATGGAAGGATATGCTGGAACTCAGCCACTCTAATAGACCTCTCCTTGCTCTCTTTCAAATTCATAGCCTTTGTTAATTTATGAATGTTACATGTATATGTATATGTATATGTATATGTATATGTATATGTATTAAGTACACCCTTATCAATCTTCATATTGTTAATTACCTGGATGTTCACAGACAGGATCATTTGATATTGGATAACCAATTGTGCTTCACCCACTCTCAGCATTCCTTAAACTACCTACCATATTTTGTGTATGGCTGTAACCTCTTAGGGTTCCTTCAGTCCACTTCAGCATGTCTTTGGTTGTTGTCACTGCTCAATTAATCATTAGGCAGTCATTTTTGTGAGGGTTTATGGGTGTAGCCTCTAAAAATCCAGGAATTACAACATCACAGCAAAGTCCATGATCCTCTGTATTTATAATCTTTCTACCGACTCATCTTCAATGAGTGTTGAGGCCTGGTTGCAAGAGCTATTTTGAATATGGGTCAATTGCTAATAGACTCAACAACTCTGTTCTCTGACTGAAGATGTTTTCTGTAATTTTCTCTGTCAGTCTCAAAGAAAAACTTTCTTGATTAGGGGTAAAAACTGCAGTTACCTATGTGTATCAGGACATGTGTTTAGATTGTATTGGTTTAGTAAAGGATATATGTTCTCCTCCAAGGTCAATGACTAATAATCACTTGGTAGCTGACTGGGTTTCTATTACCAGGCATGACTCCTGTCTTGCTGCATGCATATTAAGTCCAATTACTTGTTTACCTCCATGGTATGGGGTTCACGACTGCATCTTTAGGGTTACTGTGTCACACTGGTTGCTACTGTGGTTCATAGGCATAATAACTAGCTAGGACTGGTGGTTGCTTCTCTCCTTTGGAAGCTTGAATTTTGAATTCTGAGACTGTGGTTTTTCAGTCAATCCCACATCAGGGTCCTCTGTGCCCTGTAATTGACATACACAGTATCATTAGCAATACTTCCACCTATGAAGGGCAACCAACAACAGTAAACATAGCCTGTGCTCTTCAACACAGACCAGCAATTTAAATGAGGACTTCCCAAACATTGTGTTAGGGTTTTGTTAGATAGTCTTTGGCTCTTGAGGAGGCATTTTCAGCCCAGATGAGAAAATCTCATTTGAAATATATGTTAATATTCATACACAGACTTATGTTCAATACAGTTAATTTTAAGTAAATCATTAATCAGTACATTTCTGTATGACTTTTTGAGACATCCTTACTATAATTTACCTCCCTCTTCTTCTGTATACATCTGCCCATCCCTAATTAATACCCATTCTCTTCTTCCATGTCACCAGTCAGATCCCTTGTGTCCTGCTATTCTCCTCTCTGATGCTCCTTAACTACCCCAACCTTACCGTGATTGTACTTTTCTGATTTTCTCAGTTTCTCCAGGATATGCACTCATATCTGAAGGTTTTGGAAGTAGGAGTCTCAAATTAGAGAGAACATGTAACATTTGTCTCTTAGGGCCTGCCCTTGTTCAATTTGCTCTTTCCTAGTTCCATCCAATTATCTCCAAAAGTCATTGTTTCGTGTTTTTTAATAGCTGAATAGTATTCCATAGTGAATATGAACCACATTTTTCCCCATTCATCAGTTGAAAGGACATTTAACTTGTTCCTATTTTCTAGCTAGTCTAAAGAAAGAAGCTATGACCCTGGCTGAGCATGTATCTGTATACTAGGATATTGAATCCTTTGCCCTATAGATAGATAGATAGATAGATAGATAGATAGATAGATAGATAGACAGATAGATGATAGATAGATGTCCAATTTCAATCTTAAGCATATGACATCCAACTTTTCCAGCACTATCTGTTAGAGATGCTTGCTTTTCTCCTTCATATAATTTTGGTAATTTTTTAAAATAGCTAAATTTCAAAGACCTCATGTTTGTGACTTTAGTTTTGTATTGTTCTTCTTAACTCCTTTTTTAATTCACTTCATTATTTATTTTCTTACTATGGTTCTGTAAAATACCTTAAGATCAGGAACAGTAATCCCTCTAGTGTTGATTTTTTTGTTTTGTCGATGTTTTGAGTTTCTGTGGGTTTTTTTTTTTAATAATTTTTGTTCAGATTTTTTGGCTGTCTGGGATCTTTTGTGGTTTCATATAAGTTTTAGGATAGTTTTTTTTTTTAATTTCTCTGAACAATGCAATGGAGTTTTGACTGTGGTTACATTAAATGTGTAAATGGCTTTTGCTAATATGATCATTTCCATAATACTAATCCTATTAGTTTGTACCTTATGTCTTTCCACTTGCTATTATCTTTTCTGTCTTTTAAAAATAGTCTTAAATATTTCATCATAGAGGCCATTTACTTCATTGGTTAGGTTTATTTCTAGATATTTTGTTTGATTTTAGTGCATTACAAATGGGTATATGTTTGTGATCTTTTTCACTATAATTTGTTGTAATAAATGCATAAAATGTAAAAATCTGTTTTTTTTTTTTTTGATTTGTGAGTGTTGATTGCCCATGCCCTCCCCTTTCTAAATTTGTTCAACAATTCTAGAAAGTTTTGCTGAATTTATTTATCATTTCTAGAATTTTGGTGCTCTCTATCATGTTGTCTGCAAAAAGCAATTGTTTGATTTATTTCTTCCTTGTTTGATCCTTTTAAGTTCCATCTCTTGCCTACCTATTGTAGCTTGTGTTTTGAACACAATATTGGAGAAGTGGGAGTGGAAATCTGTGTTTTACTCCTGACTTCAGTAAGAATTCTTCAAGTTTTTTTCTATATTTAGGATGGTCATGGCTGTGGGTTTCTCATATATAGTTTTTATTATGTTGAGGTATGGTTCCTCAAGTCCTAAGACTTTCTAGGCCTTTTATAATGAAAGCATGCTGGATTTATAATAAAAGCGTGCTGTTTTTTTCTGTATATATTGTGGTAGTCATATAATTTTTTTTATAAGTCCACTTCTGTTGTTTATCATTTTTATTGGCTGTGAATGTTGAACCAGCTCTGCATTTCAGCTGTAAAGCCAGCTTGGTCATGGTGCAGAATGGTTTGGATGTATGTTTGCATTATGTTTACATGGAAGTGAGACACAGAAAGGGACACTGCTACATTGCTATCACCTTGAAATTAGAATCAGGGTATGAAGCCTATATTTAGTTCCATGACCCAAGTAATAAATCTCAAAAACAATGTTTATCTTATAAGAGATATAGTTTTTGTTTTATTCTTAGTTATTATATGCTCCTGAATAGGTCAGTGTTTTAATGTATCATCAAGGGATGGAGTTATTTGTGCTTGCTGTGCTCAGGAGAGAAGGAACCACTGATGTTTGCCATAGCATCAAGCAGTTCAGCTCTCACATCAGGATTTAATGAAAGGAAAACATTTTAAATGGCAGGGCCACAGCAGCACACCTTGAGTTAACAGTTAACCTAGCTTTCCTTGGCTTTAAAGATCTGCTCCATTTCCTTCTAGGAAAAACAATAAAAAGAAGAACAACAGGGTGCATTCCAATGAAGTCATGGCTGGCTCTGCTTTTAAAAAGTCCGTATTAAAGGAAAATAATGTATTTTGGCACATTAGAAAGGATATTAAAAGTAGAAATGGAATTTAAACGTACAAACCTTATGATACATTTAATTCTCTGGACCACAAAAAATTTAAACCTACACACAATATTAAGCTTGTGTGTTTTTTAAACAATTTGACTTTATAGTTATGGTGCCATAATAAGTGTAAACATGGGCATATAGTTATTCTTTTGTATTATTAAAGAGAGGTGTATTTCATACCATACATTCTGGCTTGGTTTTCCATCATCCAGTATGTCCAAGGGGCCACCATATTCTTCCCAGTACAAATCTTCTCCTTTTATGACTCTTGTTAAGATATAAGCCCGAATATATAATAGCGATAATACAATACAATGAAATACAAACAAACAAGCAAACAGAAAAAGAAACAATAGGAGAGAAACAAAGAAAACCCAATAAACACATATAGAGACACACATGTTCACACCACCAAAAAGCTAATAAAATATTTAATTGGAAACCATAACATACATGCTAAGTATCTACATGTTTCAAAAAGAACAACAAAAGCCTTGGAAAAAGTGACTGTAAATTAATAACAAAATATACAAGCAAGCAAACCCCAGAAAATTCTGACACTTGAAATATTAAAGTTTTAATTCTTTGTTATGTGATGTTTACTTTTCTATTCAAACATATATAAAATTTTGTGAAATATCAAGGATCTTTTATCACAACAGTTTTTAGCAATCATACCGATCCCTTAGCTGAAAGTAATCATCATTGACCTTTATTTTCCTCCTAGGTAAGTACCTGGGATTACATGAAGCTCTCTTTGCTGAATAATAAATTGGTTTTTCATTTTCATTGTCAGATATTCTGATGTTAGAAATACATTTCTGTAAACATCAGTACACTGGCAATGCCAGCCTGTCTCTTAACATTAGCTGGTCAAATAAATATACAAGGAGTTTGTCAAAACTGCTGTGTAGCACACTAAAAAAGAGAAAACCACATCAGTGTGATCAATGAGCTCATAGACTCACACTTCATTTATACATTTCTTAAGAGTCAGGCCCTGCCTTCGGAACTGCAGCAATACTTGAGTCTTAATCCCACGAACAAATAATGGGTCAGAAGGATTCTAGCAAGCAGAGTGGCAGATACATTTTAATTACTTAAAAACTTTGAAAGTCAAGTCAGATATTATTACTTTGAATGTTTTCCTATATCCTATTTTCATTAAGTATCTAATCCAAAATGTATACTTACTTGAAGTATATGTTTCAAAGATCTACACATTGATGCCCCCAATATGAGGCTTCTTTCCAGCGTTATACAGTCCAGTTGTTCCCCATCTGTGTCATGGTGTCTCAGATACCCTAATTCTGTATCTTAGTTCAATCTATATTTGTCAGAGACATTGCTCATTAAATCAACACTTGAAAAATGCTTAAGAATAAACCACCAATTGATATACCACTTCCCCAGCATTTTACAGTACACTGAGTATTGTGTTTTTTCCAGGCCAAGTATAATGAAGGTTTATTAGAGGGAAGGGAAGGGGACCTACAAAAGGGGTAGAGGTAGAGAAAGAGGGCCAGAGAAGGACAGAAAGAGGGAGAAGAGTGGAAGAGAAGAAGAAGACAACAGCTGGAAATATGTTGGGAAGAGAAAGAGAATAGGATATGAAGGGGAGAGGGACAAAAGGAAGAGAGAAAGGGGGAGAGGAAAGAGAGAGGAGAGAGAGGCATAGAGAGAGAGGGAGAATGGGGAGAAAGGAGTACTGGGAAGGGGTGGGGGCTAGCTCCTGGAAAGCAGCTACACAAGCTGTTGCTAGGTAACTGTTGGGTGCAGTCTGGAAGAAATGCTAACACTGAGGAGGAGATGGTGCAACAGTAGATAGGAGCAAAAAACTAACAAGAAATTTGTTTTTAAGTGAAACTTGTAAAGCAATGGGAGACCATATAATCTGAGAGGATTGGGTTTTAGCTTATGCCTTTCAGATCTACATAAACCAGTTTTCTGTTGCTATAACAAAATACCTGGAAATAATACATTTAAAAGATCAATAGGTTGTTTTGTTGTTGTTGTTGTTGTTGTTGTTGTTGTTGTTTGTTTTGGTTTTTTTTTTTTTTTTTTTTTTTTTTTTTTTTTTTTTTTGCTGTTGGTTTCAGTCCATGCTTGGCTGTTCTGGTGTTTTGGTCATGAGGTTAGGCAGACATTATAGAGATGTGTGTTCCATAGGCATAATGAGAAATTTTGGAGATAAGGGAATGCAATAGAGCAAAACTTCCTGTATTATGTGAAAACAGAAAGATGAACCCACAGAGGTTGCAATGCCTCCCTCAACATCAATCACATCATCCTCAACTTCCTTTAAATAGGCTCCAAATCTTAAAAGTTATACCAGCTGTCAATACCTCCTCAGAATGATGCTGAAACATTCACTATTTGGGCTTTTGGAGGAAATTTCAGATCAAATTGTATTACAATCCCAGAAGAACTCAAAAACAAATAAGACACAAAAATGAGAGTAGAGTTTTGAAAAATAATGGAGAGGAAATGTAAAATAAACATTTAATTTTTTTGGTTATAAGAACATACCACCCTTGGTTATTAAAAGAATGTTCTAAGACATTCTTAATCAGTATCATACTATCACATAATATTACCCTATTCCCCATATGTACTTTTTACTAAGTATTCTTACTCAAATAGATAATGAAATAAAGCCAAGGAAATTACTATAAATTTTAATTTGTTTAAATTATGTACAAAAGTGAGATTCCCAAAAACTCAGGGGTTCACCCTGGGAGAGAGCATGGATTTTCCTGCCGAAGAGAACATTATTTCATTGTCACAATTAGAAATTAAAGTTTAAATATGAGAAGAGTATGTATAAGTAGAGAGATGGATGGCTCTGAGCCTTCTCTAAGACCACGTGACCTCCTGCAGCAATGCAGTCCACCTCTAACCTAAATCAGTGCAGGTGTTGAGAAGCCCTGCTCCAAGCTGGTCTTGGCAAACTGCAAAAGAACATGATTATAGTGCATGAATTTAAGAAGCAGAGAGGTACACATAGAGCACTGTCTAACCACTCACACTGGCTGGTGCTTTTGCCTGGTGACTATTTGTAAAGAGTGATGCTTCCATACCCCGTAGTCATGGTATTTTTTTTTTTTTATAAACATGCACATTTTATATTGTTCTAGATCTCCAGATACAAAGATCCCAGGACATCTTTAAAAGCTCAGTGCAGTTTTGTTTACTGAATTTGAAAGCACTACGCTTGTGTTCTTCTGTGGAGTTTAAAATATCCTGCAGTGATTTTTTTATCACTAAGTCTCAGGGGTGGGGGATGTGTGAGAATGTGCTGCAGGTGTTTTATACAATAATGGCAACAGTGTTAACCCAGGGCTATGTGTCAACTATCACCTGTGTGATTTTGCTTTGCCTGGGGACAGGACCCATACTGCCCCAACTCAGAATATCATTGTCACCTTTCTTTCAGCATTGATTTTATTAAAGGTATTGATTCTTGTACTACTGTACCTCCAAAACTAAAATGGCAACTGTTAAAATAACATAAAATATTGGTAAGGAAAGAAGGAAAGAACAATGATGTATAATTTTAATATAGTGTTTTGAGCAGAACAGGGCAGTTTTGAAATCAGCACCTATCAAATTTAAATAGATGTTGGAGTTTACTTAATGTACCAATTATAATTCCCTCTTTTGGATAGACAAATGAATTATATTTAAATAAGACAGTAGCATTCTGGAAAATTGGATACCTATATAATAACTTCTAAAGTAATGGCATCTTATGTGACTCTGAAACTATCACACAAATAAAAACTTTACTCCTACAATCATATTGAGAATAAAACAAATTGGAATTGTCATTTTATAATTCATTTTAAAAATAATTTTGAAATTCAGATACAATATGATTGTTAATCAGTACAATAACTACATCAATTTGTTTTACATTTCTATGCTTATTACTTTTCTTCATATCAACATAAATAAACATGTGGGTCAAACATTATAAAATAATTGTTTATTATTATTATTACACCCTTTGCATAATTTGAGTTTTGTAGGAGGACATTTTATTTAACTTTTAAACATTTGACAATTGTTTTATATGAATATTCATATTCTCATTTCTGTTGAAAAATTAAAACACTTGTCTGAACTTGGCGAAGATTTGGATATCCCTGAATACTATGTGTAAATGTGTCCTCCTATACTGTGACGAATGATTGCAGGTAACTATGCACCTATTTTTTACTTTAACCCATCCCTGCTATCTGATATATCTTCTATATACCTCTGAACATGAAATATTTGACTGACACTTTTATAACATGTACCACTATTAACTTAATATGCTCCTTTCATATTTACTAAATTAAAATTTTGAGTTCCAATTAAATTAATTTGTCTGTTACCATATCAAAATAAAAAATCAAGATAAAATTTTAATTTTGAAATTTTTAAATCTTCTTATACTATTTGAAAATTTCTTTGTATCATCCAGCCTTTCTCAGAATGAGTGTCATAGTATGAGTACAATTTTATTTTACACCCTATGCCCAGTTAACCTGAGTCCAGAACTTAGATTCTATATTTCTTTGTATCATAGTTTCACTTTAATATTTCTCTCCTTTTCAATTTATTTTGATTTTTCAGATTGATTTTTCTCTTAGTCTGTTACAAAATGCCACCCTTTCTCCCAATTTTCATGAAAAATTTGACAGTAAGCATAGTTAACTCTTGATTTTCCAGAACATTTTTTTTTTACTTCAATTGATATACTTTTGCAAGTATATGGAAGGGAACTGTGGGGGAAAACTTAGCTTTCAGAGACAGAAATAAGACAAGAGAGGTAAAAAGTCAATAAGGAGTCAAAATAATATTACTAGAAAGAATAAAGCAGGGTGGAGAATAAGAAGATGACGAGAGATAAAGAGCACATACAGTAACCATTTGGAAGAAAAATCTGCCCACCTGTGTAATAGTACTTTAAGTGTTGGAGAATGGTAAACAAAGCAGCTACAACTCTTCTGTTTGAGGTCAAGACAAATATCATGGGCTTAGGGGACCAATGCTTAAAATTCTGCTTAAAAAGCCTAGTCTGAAGAGTTAGTAGGCCCATGCAGGAAACATAATTTCAATTGCCAACTAAACTGATACTGCAGACAATTATCATTCATTATCTGTGTTGATACTTGTAGATAAAAATGGCTCACATCCTTAAACATTCAAGCAATAGTGATTTATTTTCATATAAAAAATCAATAGGTACTGAAGAGGTCCCTGACTGTTCAAGTACAAAAAATAAATCCTGGATATGGACCGAGTCCTAAACCAGTTCCATTACGTATGAGGCTCAGAGGGCATTCAGAAGAGGATACAGGAAATAGGGAACAACTAGAAGAGAGGGTGAAAGGCTCTTAAACAGCATTCCTCAGACTTTAACTCACGTAAACTGTAGTTGTCTGCATTGGTCTACACAAGATCAGTCCTATCAACAATAACTTATGAACTGTGAAGGGATTCAGATGGCCTTACATTTACTTTTAAATTGTTTGTATTTTATAGATTCTGGAAGGCAGATACTATAAATATAGTTTGTTTTGATACGTAGCCTCTCCAAATTCCACCATCACATAAATAAGCCAAGCTAATATTGGTTAACCATACAAATGTACATACATATGTAAGAGATTAACTGAGGGAGAGGAAGAATGGAGTGCTAGGGAAGTGGAGGATGGGAGTGAGCAGTGCACAATGTGTGCACATGCAAACATATGCAAAAGTAATACAAATTTGAAAAAGACTATTATTCTTTTGCATGTAGAAATAGACCATCCCATCTGCAGATACCAAAGCCAGACACTATTGCTGATGCCAAAAAGTACTTGCTGACAGGAACCTGTGATAGCTGTCCCCTGAGAGACTCTGCCAGAGCCTGATCAATACAGATGCAGATGCTTGCAGCCAACGACTGGACGAGTACAGGGACCCAAACAGAGGAGTAAGGGAAAAGGTGCTGAAGGGGTTTGCAAACTCATATAAAGAACAATATCAACCACCTAGACCCCTGAGAACTCCCAGGAACTACGCCATCAACTAAAGAGTACCATGGTTCCAGATACATATGTAGCAGAGGATGTCCTTGTCTGGCATCAAGGGAAGCAGAGGACCTTGATCCTGTAAAAGCTTGATGCTGCAGCAGAGGAGGATGCTAGGGTGGTGAGGCAGGAGTGGGTGGGTGTGTAGGGAGCAACCTCATAGAAGCAGAGGGAGGGGAACGGGATAAATAAATAAAATAATTAATAAAAAAGAAATAGGTATTTCCACAAATCAATATTTCTCATAACGTTGTTTCATTGAACCCACATCCAGAAATAATGTCTTAGTATTTTTTATTTTTTCTTTATAAAGTGGTTATATGCCACTTTGAAACATCCTTATTGTTAAGCACAATTTCCATATTAGGGGGGAGTGACAGGTTGTTATGTCACCAAGGATTTATTCCACATATCAACATGAACTAAACAAACACAAGATAGCAAAACTACCTCAAGATTTTTTTTTTTTTAAGAGCTTGAAAATACTCAAAAAATTGTTTCCACCTTGGGAAAATACAAAATTTCCCCACAGTTAATGAAAGCATGAATGTTCAGTTGTAATAAAATATTAACGTTTTCATTACCACATACATTGGAAATAAATGCAATTTTCATTTTATTCAAAAGTGCTATTTAAAATCCGGATGGTTAACTTACATTGTCTCCTTGTGCCACTGCACAAGTTATCTTCCTTTGGGAACCTTTTACTCTGTTGTCAGGGAGTGCTTTGCAATTAGACTCCCCAGGCTGCACTTCATCTCCCAGCTGTACCCCCTGAGGGCATCCTTTGCATTTTCTTTTGACCGTTTTCTTAGTTGTATAAATAATCTATACCTGGATGCTTTGTCTTTACTTTTGTTTCAATAACTTGGTGAAGTGGCGAATGGAAAGGGCTGGTCAGACCAATGCATCACAAAGTTAAACATTCAAGAGCATTCTAACATGTTAATACTCAATGGTGACTGAATAGATGTCTAGATAAGTAAACAAATACACTATATCCCTAAATGAAAAAGAAGTAGATATTCTATAACATGTCCTATGTGCCAAAGCAGAGAGTAGCATATATAAACAGGACTTTTAGGATAAAGTTAAACTACTAACAATTAAGTTAGGAAAAATAAATTTACTTACTATTTTTACCTTTACAAATTATGAGTATTTTTCACCTTTAAGAGAAATTACATTTATTAGGCTTTAATCAAATGTATCTCATCCCGGGCAGTCTGGTTCTTGCTGATTTTAATTGTGTTTCTTTTGCACAATCTTTCTTGGTTTCCATTATTCTGCTTTGGGTTCCTTTCAGTATTATTCACTATTTATACACTTCCTGTCAGGGTAGACATGCATTAGACTCCTATTCTTATACAAATATCACTAAGATGTATTTCAAGATTATTCCTAATTTGCTTCACTCATGACAGTTTATCAGGGTTTTGTGAAGACAGAGAGACTAAAATGTCCATTTAAGTGTTGTAGAGCTGAAACATTTCTTGGTGATTCAAGACACTGGCTTAAACAGGCTTAGTCATTTATCTTCAGATAGGAAGTGTGTGTGTGTGTGTGTGTGTGTGTGTGTGTGTGCATGAGTGTATTTCTTGAATTAATAGTGCATTTCTTTGTAAAGTATATTGAATAGTATATTTATTAATTTTCACTAAAAACCAGTTTAAGAGTCACGTGTAAACAAATTTATGTATTCATAGGGTAGCAGGTGATACATGCACACTGGGTGATTTCATGTAAGATTTAAATCAGATTAAACACTGGCCTCACAAATATTTCACTAGGGTGAAGCATTTAAAAGTCCTTTGTTTTACATTTTTAAAATATAAAAGTAATGCTCACCCTGTTGAGTAATAGCACTTTATGTGTCATATCTTACTATAAATTTCAAAATTTTAGTAAACACAACCCTGAGACATACCTCTAGAGCAGGAGCCAAAAGGTCTTATTACACACACAAGATTAATGATTTCTGCAGAAGACTAGAACATTCAACAGAATACCACATATTATAGCACTGAGAATAGATATCATTAAATCTCTTAGAGTTAAATAGACAAAAAAAAAGTATACCATGAAGTGTAATATTCTCAGAATAGTCAACATCTACAGTCTTTTTCATTCTTTTTTCCTCTACTTGATTGCCTTGTCAAAATCCTCTCAGACAATGTTGTATAGTACAACTTATTGTGAGCGTCCACATATTTATTCTTTTAATGGCATTTTTTCAAACTTTATCAAACAAAATAACATTTACTCATAGCTGACCAGTTAGCTCAGTTGGTTAATGATATTTATTTATTTATTTATTTATTTATTTATTTATTTATTTATTTATTTATATTTTTACCATCACTGACATTGTTAGAACCTATCTTCCTTTTCTATTGTAGCATTCAAGTAAAGAACTTTGACATAGTGTATGGAATGAATGTTTTCACTGTCACCTTTCTATTATAATCACATTGACTTTTTTTTCTTTAGGTTATTAAAGTCTACATCACAGAAAATATTTGTATTTAATCAAATAGTGCATTTTTAATTTTTTAAAAAAAACTCTTCTTTAAAAAAGAGCAGGACATGAAATTGGAAAGTAAGTCTATAGGGGTCATTTGGCTTCTATGCTAGGTAGTTTCTAACTCATCCTCTAAGAAAGAGCTACATAAGTTTACATGCAATCAAGTAAGGTAATGGAGTATGCATTTTAGGAAGACTAGTGTAAAACACACAGAGAACACTTCAGAGAAGAGAGAAAGTGTTATCTAGAGAATAGATAAGCAACAATTTAATATAGTCAGAAAAAGTGACATAATGGTCCTGGGCCTGAAGATTAGGTAAATTAGGAAATCTGATGCATACAAGTACCATTTCATTCCAGGTGTGTGGCAATGTTTAGGGCCAAAAATGATGTATAGGGTGAGTCAGAGGATGTTTAAATGAAAGTAATCCTAATTAAATGTTTATAGAATTCCTAGTATATGAAGGGAAATTTTACCTAGAAATCCACATAAAGAACAGACGCTGTACTTATTTTTAGGTTACCAAGTCCAACATAAACATCTATGTCATAAAAATAAATTAGTTCAAATATTCCTGGGCTCTTTTCTAGAAGAATCACTGTGGGCTTATTATACAAACATCCAGGACCATCATACAACTTAATCTTCAAAATGACAATGCTGATAACTCTGTTAAAACATAAGTGTATATGAAGATACATGCTCAATTGCAGCTTACTCTAAAATGTAGTTGATTGCTTTCGACAGGCTAGAAAGGAATAACATGCTGGGACTTTAATGAAATAAGGCAAAGAAATCCAATTTGCAGTTATTAGCACCTAGGAAATTTGTGGTACATAAGAGAATAAAGAGAGACCGTGGACTGACTAGCACTTTTATTAAGAAGAAAGGAGTAGAAAATTAAGGAAATATTACCACTTTCTGTGTCAATTCATTAAAATTACTTGCCCAGCTCTTCTTTTGTCTTAGTGGCCCTATTCACAGTAAGAAAATGAGTCAATTTAATATTGACATCTCTCAACTTATTAGGAGTCCTTGGATACTTATTAAGTAACAAAGAATTTCTTTTCAAGTTGCTCAATCAATCCAAGGCTTTGATTCTTTCGCTTTGTGGATTTGTATTAAAATAATATTAGGTAAACATGCCTCTGTGTCTAACAGTGAAATGTAGACACAGAAGACATTCATCATACCTCACCATTATATTCACAATCCTTTACAAGTTTTCAATTATCAGGATTAGGATTATTGCCATGTAAAAGACTACAATTCCTGTAATTCAGCATATCATAATATATTTTATATTTTTATTTTACTCATGTTCAAACTCTTGTGTTTTCAAATTTTAGAATGCAACAAGCACTCTAATTTGAAAATAAAATATTATAGTATTATAATATATATTTAATGAAGTCATTTATGTGCAATTTTGAGCTTAACATCCATTGAAAGATATTTGCTTGCTGTGATATTACACAGGGTGTATACCTATGTTTGAAATTTCAATTTCTCTTTCAGTAAAGACATGTGGCTCTAATCTTCAAGGACCAAGTGGCACCTTTACATCTCCCAACTTTCCATTCCAGTATGACAGCAATGCACAATGTGTATGGGTGATCACTGCAGTGAATACCAATAAGGTAAGGGTTTTTAAATGCACTTAAAAACCATAGTCATAAAGACAATTATGAAGATATAGCAAGGAGAGGACAGAAAACTGTGAGTCCAGCATAAGTCACAAAATAGGCTTACCATTTTATTTGTATCTAAAAGAAATATAAATGAGAAATTTGGAAATTATGTCTCTGTTCACAGTTACTTACATGTAAAAGAATGCATCCGGAATTTATCATTAAATTATTTTTGACATATGTGTTTGAAGTTTGCACGCAGAGGCTTCTTTTCCTAAAACAGCTGTTGATTATGGCTCTTTACTTGATGTGGTTTTCTATTTGACATGCCTTTCAGGTATATTAGGTTTTCATGCATAGGTAACTTTCATTTGTGCCTTGCTGTCACTAACAATACTTTCAGTAATTTATTAGATATAGGTGGTTTAATGTGCTCTGAAGCAATAGAAGATCCATATTATGGATGTTTCAAAAGACTGAATTTTCATCCTGTTTGTCCACCACATGAGTAATGTAGCAAGTACCACTCACTGAACTACAAACAAAAATACAGCATCAAATATGGAAAAGGAACTAAATTTGATTTATCAACCTTGCTTTAACTACCTTGATTCTCTTTGAAAAGTCCATTTCTTTATTAATTCTATTTTAAGTCCTAAATGTTGAGGCTATTCTCAGCTCCTTAGATTCTAATATGTTCTATGGTTAGAGTAGAAACATCTTAGTAATTAATGCTCTAAAATGGGTCAGATAATGTATCTCAGAGTGATATGTAATTCACAGAATAGTTTAGGTCGTTTAAACTCTGAAATTCAATTTCTTTTCCTCAGTAAAGGCATGTACTTTATGTTTTATTGTGAGGAATGAATAAAGTAGCACATGTTAAGTCATCTGTTCTCTTAGTAGGTTTTTGTAATATATTTATAATTATTAGAGAAACTAAATACTGTCTAAGAGAATGTCTCTAATATCCAACAAGTTCTTGAACTATAACCCTAAGAACTATAGAGTTAGTATAAAAATATCCTTGCTGTTTAACTTTATTTACCTTAATATAGAATAATGATAGATTAATTAAAAATTGAAAAAACCTAAAATTATAATGAATTTTATTAAAAGTAAGAAAAATCAAAAAACAAAGATACAAACACAAACACTAAATCAGACCCTTAACTACATAAGGACATTCTTCCATCAATTCAACTTAAGTCACTAATTTAATTCAGATAATATATTACAATGTTAACGAACAATGTTCTTCCAAATTATTGATTCTTTAGAAAACAAAAATTAAAAATATACTTGTGATGATAACCTAATGCTTGCTCAACACTTTATAAAGGTGATAAATAATCTTCGCAGAACTTTATAAACTATTCACTCCCATTTGAGTAGCAATTATGTTTTCTACATTTATAAGCATCTCTGAATGCTTATAATAATTAATATAATTTAGGGCTTAAAATTATTGAAACATTTCTATAGCATATCTCAAATTAAAGATAATTTTATCAATCAAAGTTAGTGATTATATTTATTCAGGGATATGAAAAGATTAGATCATGTTAGATAAATACAGAGAAAACTGACAATCTTTGAAAATAAAGGTGGTCACTTATGACAGTAATTTAAAATTTCCCAGACTTTTGTCTTCTAGATTTTCAAATAGGAACTTATCATTTTACATGATCACCACTTCAGAAAGCAATCTTTCTCAATTAAATTAAGATTAGATAGTGAAGGTCAGCATTGCATTTGTTTGATAATGAATTATGTGTGTATATATTTGTTTGCATGCATTCAAGTATGTATGAATGTACTCATTATGATTGGTCTCATATAAAGTAATAATTATATTTTACTGAAATAAACATGAGGTAATTATATTATTTAGTATGAAAACATCATATTAACTTTTAAATTATATTAATTATTATATTTTACATATTCATTCAATTGAAATACATATGAAAGTCATAGATGGAGACAGATGGATACAGATGGAGAAATAGATGGAGATACAAAGAGAACTATAATATACATACATACCTATCACTGCAAAAATATACTTCCATATTAGTCTTTTATTCTTCTTACATATGTGCCATTCATAATGTATATTTTTCTTCACAGTACACTAAAGGTTGTAGCACATAGATTATAAAACAATTTTGGAAAGAGTAATTTCCACAGATTGATCCTAGAACCCTTAAGAACCACAATTACTAACATACACTGCTAGCACACCTCTCCTTTGTTTGGTATAAATCCCAAGTAAGTGCGTTGTTTAAATCTGCTGTTTGTATAACTGTATTTGATGGCTCTAGTTCATATGTTTTTATATTTTATCATTTAAAAATCAATCATGTTGTCATAAACATCTGAAGTACATAGTTGGCTGGTATATATAAAATGTACATCATGAAACGTCAAAATTGCAACAAAAATTTCATATCTTGAGAGCTGCTCTTACTAACTATATTGAATCATGTGTAAAACAGTTGGCTCTTTTGTCTTGTATTTGAAATCACTACATTTTGTAAGTTTGCAGTGCTGATTAGCTGGGAGACCATAAAACACCTAATACTAGGCAGGATATGTAATTTTACTGGTATCTTGTTAAGATGTATATTACTTTTCTGTTCATTGTTAAACAACTTCACATATAATGCAAAAGTAATTCTACAATTAATTATGTGATATATATTGTGTGTTATGATAAAATATTAAGCAATTAACTCAGTAGCCATTAATGATATCTTTATGACAATTAAAATCTCAAAAATATAATATAGGAGCAGGAGAGATGGTTCAGTAGTTACAAGCTAATACTTTTTACCAAAGACCAATTTGTGTCTACCATTCACTTTGGTTTTCTCATTATTATCTGTAACTAGAACTCTAGGGAAATTCAATCCACCCTCTGGATTGGTGAGAACAGCAATTGTGTAACCAACCCAAATAAATAAACACAATTAACCTAATAATGACCTAATTAGGAATAAAACATACTATCCAAGATTTACAATATTAGTATGTATTTTTATGTTTTCTTAGATTATTTCACAGGACAAGACATGAAATATTTCTCTTAGTTTTGGGATTTGATTACTGAGTATGATTAAGATTTAATTTATACTAACAAGTTAAAGTATCGAAACTGGTACTTCACTGGTCAAGGAGTTGATTTTTATTTGTGCTATTGTGGTATTGTATTACTTGTAACTTGAGTTATTGTGTTAATTGTGTTATTAACTCACTTATCTTGGACTGCATGTGTGAAATCAATTGAAGGTTCTCCTTTATAAGTTAGTTCTATTGGAAATCCCTTTTCAAGGTGTTTGTTTGATTTTTGCTCTCTCTCTCTCTCTCTCTCTCTCTCTCTCTCTCTCTCTCTCTCTCTCTGTTTCACAAGGAAGGACTGCCCAATGATGTCTCCATGTGCTGTCTAAGTGTATCATGAGTAGCCACATAAGTCCCTTGAAGGCTTAATTATTTAGAAGCAGATGCATTTGAAATATGAAGAGGTATTAAAGAGTATAGTGAGCAAGGGACATCAAAGGAACTCTGGATCAATCATTGGTAGTATCTACTTCCATGACAGTGCTTACTACAGTAGTACAAAGACCAAATGACCAAGTGAGAAAGGAATTCAATACTTCACTAAAAGGAAAGCCATCTTGGCAGTTATACCAGGATATAATACTTAAAAAGTAACAATAATGTATAGACGTTCATATGTATATGAATAGAAATCAGAAAGCTAATAAATATTCCTTAGAAAATAAACTTGATTAAAAAATGTATTTAGGCTACTTTATGACACTTAGATGAAAACAAAAATACTGACAGATTATTTTCCATTTCCTTACTGATTCATACCAATTCAGCAAACCCTTAATTATTCTATATGCAATCAAAGTCAATGGTACCTATCTTCATCATTAATTGCTGCATTTAAATTTTTTAGGTACAGTAAATAGCTATTTAAACTCAAACTAATATGAATGAACAATAATAATAATAAATGGAAATATTACAGTTGGTTATTATAAGGATTATATCTGGAAAAAAGATTAAAAATGTTCTTCACCTCTACTATAAAGAAAAATGTAACCTATCATTCTGCAATAGCTATGTCAATACTGAACTAGTGGCACATATTGCTGGTGGGTTGGTATCACGTTTATGGTGTCTGGGACTGGGTATAACAATTGATATTTTTTTTTCCTTTGTTAACCTGCATAGAACACATTGAAGCATATGAAAGCCAACAAAGTGAAAGATTCCTAGTCAGTTTGAGATTGATTCTCTATAATCTACAGTCAAAGTGTCTTTAGTAAAATGGTCTTACCATGTACTTATGGCATGTAAACAGAAAAAAAAAATGGCAGGAGATAGGCTGAGTGATCTTCAGGTTTCATTCTGCTTTTTTTTTTTCTTTTGTCACTTCCTCTGTCTAGATTGCTAAAATCCCAAATCTTCACTAAGTTCCATCTTGATTCCTCTGACGTCTTCCCTGGCCCAAGGGTAAATGGCAGAGATAATGTTTATTACTTTCATTTATCCTTATTCTATGCCAAACAACAAAGATGTATATTAGGTTCTCCATAGAAGAAAACTTACATTTATACATGTATATATGTACTATGTATGTACACAAATATATAAAACACATATGAATTATATATATATATATATATATATATGTATATATATATATATACATACATACATATATGCATATGTGTATATTCAAACATATGCATACATATTTTTTTAAAAATTGATTTATACAATTGTGGACATTGGAAAATCCAAAATCTGCAGGTACTGCCTAAAGTCTCTCTGCTGCCACATTTCAGTCTTTGATGGATTGTTTTACCCTTTCATTTTGTTTCGTTTTGGTTTGGTTTTTTTTATTGGATATTTTATGTATTCATAATCCAAATGTTATCCCCTTTCCTGGTTTCCCCTCCAGAAACCCCTTATCCCATCCTCCCTTTCCCTACTACTATGATGGTGCTCACCCCAGCTTCTGCCTCCCAGCCCTGGCATTTGCCTACACTGTGGCATTGAGCCTTCACAGGACCAAGGACCTTTTCTCCCAACAGTGTCCTACAAGGTCATACTCTTCTACATATGCAGCTGGAGCCATGGGTCCCTCCATGGGTACTCTTTGGTTGGTGGTTTAGTCCAGGGGAGCTCTAGGAGATCTGGTTGGGTGATATTGTTGTTCTTCCTATGGGGTTGCAAACCCCTTCAGCTCCTACAGTCCTTTCTCTAACTCCTCCATTGTGGCCCCCATGCTTAGTCCAATGGTTCCCTGTGAGCATGCATCTTTGTATTTGTCAGGTTGTGGCACAGCCTCTCAGGAGACAGCTATACCAGGCTCTTGTCAGCAAGCACTTTTTGCATTCAAAATTGTACCTGGGTTTGGTGTCTGTATATGGGATGGATCCCCAGGTGGAGCAGTGTCTCATGGCCTTTCCCACAGTCTCTGATCCACACTTTGTCTCTGTATTTCCTCCCATGAATATTTTGTTCCCCCTTCTAACAAGGACTGAAGCATACACACTTTAGTCTTCTTTCTTGAACTTCATGTTGTCTGTGGATTGTATCTTAGGTATTCCAAGCTTTTGGGCTAATATCTACTTATCAGTGAGTGCATACCATGTATGTTCTTTTGTGATTGGGTTACCTCATTCATAATGATATTTTCTAAATCCATCCTCTTGCCTAAAAATTTCATGAATTTATTGTTTTTAATAGCTGAGTAGCAGCTTCTGGCTATTACAAATAAACTGCTATGAAAATAGTGAAGCATGTGTTCTTGTTATATATTGGAGCATCTTTTGAGTATAAGCACAGGAGTGGTATAGCTGGGTCCTCAGATAATACTATGTACAATTTTCTGAGGAACAGACAGTCTGATTTACACAATATTTTTACCAGTTTGCAATCCCACAGGCAATGGATGAGTGTTCCTTTTTCTCAGCATCCTTGCCAACATCTGCTGCTGTTACCTGAGTTTTTGATCTTCCCCATTCTGACTAATGTGAGGTAGAATCTCAGGATTGTTTTTATTTGCATTTCCCTGGTGAGTAAGGACAAAACAAAATTTACACAATATCTATCCACAAATCTAGACCTACAAAGGATAATAGATGGAAAAGTCCAACACAAAGAGTGAAACTACACCCTAGAAAAAAGCAAGAAAGTAATCTTTCAACAAACCCAAAAGAAGATAGCCACACAAACATAATTCCACCTCTAACAACAAAAATAACAGGAAGCAACAATCACATTTCTTTAATATCTCTTAACATCAATGGACTCAATTCCCCAATAAAAAGGCAAAGACTAACAGACTGGGTATGTAAACAGGATCCAACATTTTGCTGCATACAAGAAACACACCTCAGTGATAAAGATAGACACTACCTCAGAGTAAAAGTCTATAAAACATTTTACTTTTCCAAGTAAATGATCCCAAGAAATAAGTTGAAGTATCTATTCTTTATTTTCATTTTTCACATGATTTATTAAAATTCAATATGATTCTAGTTTGTTGTTCTCCTTGTCCTAAGTCATTATTTGATTTACTTCTTTCAATTTTTTATTATGAATTTTCTTCATTTACGTTACAAATGCTATCCCTAAAGTCCCCTATACCCTCCCCTCACCCTGCTCCCCTACCCACCCACTCCCACTTTTTGGCCCTGACATTCCCCTGTACTGGAGTATATAAAGTTTGGAAGACCAAGGGGCCTCTCTTCCCAATGATGACTGAGTACGCCATCTTCTGCTTCATATGCAGCTAGAGACATGAGCTCCATGGGTACTGGTTAGTTCATATTGTTGTTCCACTCATAGGGTTGCAGACCCCTTCAGTTCCTTGGATACTTTCTCTAGCTNCTCCATTGGGGGCCCTGTGCTCCATCCAATAGATGACTCTGAGCATCCACTTCTGTATTTTCCAGGCACTGANNTAGCCTCACATGAGACAGCTATATCAGGGTCCTTTCAGCAAAATCTTGCTGGCATATGCAACAGTGTTTGATCAATCAGCGTTTGCTGGCTGATTATGGGATGGATCCCCAGGTGGGGTAGTTTCTGGATGGTCCATCCTTTAATCTTAGGTCCATACTTTGACTCTGTAATTCCTTCCATGGGTATTTTGTTCCCTACTCTAAGGAGGAATGAAGTATCCACACGTTGGTCTTCCTTCTT
>NC_034606.1:14574054-14575021 GCF_900095145.1 Mus pahari | reverse complement strand
CCCTTTATTATCCTTTGAAGGGCTGGATTCATGGAAAGATATTGNNTAAATTTTGTTTTGTCATGGAATATTTTGGCTTCTCCACCTATGGTAATTGAGAGTTTTGTTGGGTATAGTAGCCTGGGCTGGTGTTCATGTTCTCTTCATGTCTGTATAATCTCTGTCCAGGATCTTCTAGCTTTCAAAGTCTCTGGTGAGAAGCCTGGTGTAATTCTGATAGGTCAATCTTTATATGTTATTTGACCCTTTTCCCTTACTTATTTTAATATTCTATCCTTATTTAGTGCATTTGTTGTTCTGATTATTATGTGTAGGGANGAATTTCTTTTCTGGTCCAGTCTGTTTGGAGTTGTGTAGGCTTCTTGTATGTTCATGGGCATTTCTTTTTTAGTATGTGAAGTTTTCTTCTATAATTTTGTTGAAGATATTTGCTGGCCCTTTAAGTTAAAAATCTTTATTTTCATCTACTCCTATTATCCATAGATTTGGTCTTCTCATTGTGTTCTGGACATTTTTAGTTAGGATCTTTTTTGCATTTTGAATTTTCTTTGTTGTGTCCATGTTCTGCATGGAATCTTCTGCACCTGATATTCTCTTGTATTCTGTTGCTGATGCTCACATCTGTGGTTCCTGATTTCTTTCCTAGGGTTTCTATTTCCAGAGTTGTGTCCCTTCAGGTTTTGTTCATTGTTTCTACTCCATTTTTAGGTCTTGGATGGTTTTGTTCAGTTCCATTACCTGTTTGGTTGTGTTTTCCTGTAGTTTNTTCAGTGATTTTTGTGTTTCCTCTTTAAGGACTTCTACCTGTTTAGCAGTGTTTTCCTGTAATTCTTTAAGGGCTTCTACCTGTTTAGCAGTGTTCTCCTGTATTTCTTTAAGTGAGTTATTAATTCTCGTCTTAAAATCTTTTAGCACCATCATGAGACATGATTTTAAATCTGAGTCTTGCTTTTTGGGTGTTTTGGGG
>NC_034606.1:14542843-14571514 GCF_900095145.1 Mus pahari | reverse complement strand
TCCATTGTGTAAATGTACCACAGTTTCTTTTTTCATTCCTCTATTGAGGGACATCTGGGTTCTTTCCAGCTTCTGGCTATTATAAATAAGGCTGCTATGAACATAGTGGAGCATGTGTCCTTATTACCAGTTGGAAGATCTTCTGGGTATATGCCCAGAAGAGGTATTGCTGGGTCCTCCAGTAGTATTCTCTGAGATTCTTTGGAGCTGATGTTGTGTTCCTCTCACTGTGATCCTGAGGTGATCCCGAGGTCCTGTGGCAAGGAGAGTCCTCTGGGGTTCTTGGCAGGCTCTGCTGGACTCAGAGGGAAGGTGGCAGGGCTGGCCCTGACTGGAAGGGATTCTAGCCTCTAATCAGGTGTGGTTCCTTTGTCCCTGTTCCTGCCTGCACAAGAACCTCTGAGTTTCTTTGGAGCTGATGCTTTGGAGGTGATGTTGTGTTCCATTTACCAGTGATCCCAAGGTGATCCCGAGGTTCTGTGGTGTGAGAGTCCTCTGGGGTTCTTGGCAGGCTCTGCAGGGTTCAGGAGGAAGATCTAAGTATCTATTCTAATATTGAATTAAATCATCTTTCAACCAAAAGTTACCAAAAATGATAAGGAAGGACACTTGTTATTTGTCAAAGGAGAAATCTACCAAGATGAACTCTCAATTCTGAACATCTATGCTTCAAATGCAAGGGCACCTACATTCATAAAAGCAAATTTACTAAAACACAAAGTACACATTACACCTCAAATAATAATAGTGGGAGACTTCAACAACCAATCCTCATCAATGGACATAGCATGGAAACAAAAATTAAACACAGTAAAACTAACAGAAGTTGTGAACCAAATGGATTTAACAGATATCTATAGAACATTTCATCCTAAAATAAAGAAAATAATTTTTCTCAGGACCTCATGGTTTCTTCTCCAAAACTGACCATATAATCAGTCACAAAACAGGCCTCAACAGATATAAGATGATTGAAATAATCCTATGCATCCTATCCGATCACCACAGACTTAGGCTAGTCTTCAATAGCAAAAACAACAAAAAGCCTACATATACATGGAAGCTGAACAGTGCTCTATTCGATGATAACTTGGTCAAGGAATAAAGAAAGAAATGAAAAACTTCTTAAAATTTAATGTAAATGAATGCAGAACATATTCAAATTTATGGGATACAATGAAAGCAGTGCTAAGAGGAAAACTAATAGCTCTGATTTCCTCTAAAAAGAAACCAGGGAGAATATATACTAGCAGCTTGACAACATTCCTGAAAGCTCTAGAATGAAAAGAAGCAAATACATTCAAGAGGATTAGCTGGCAGGCAGGAAATAATCACACTCAGGGCTCTAATCAACCAAGTAGAAACACAAAGAACTATATGCAGAATCTACAAAACTGGGACCTGATTCTTTGTAAAAATCAACAAGATAGATAAACCCTTAGCCAGACTAACCAGAGGGCACAGAGACACTATCCAAATTAACAAAATCAGAAATGAAAAGGGAGACATAAAAACAGGTTTCATTCTTTAATGAAGAACAAAGTTGCTACTTGATAGCTCCTAGGGCAAAATCAACCCCCTCCCCTTTTTTTTTCCATAGATTTGCTTCTCAGGTTTTCCATGCTACAGCGAATGGCCTCACACCTGTGAACATATGGTATCCATAATTGGACTCAGTGGGTTATTAAAAGGACAAAATAACAACCAAAATACGTGAAATTAGGAAGGGGATATAATGTGGGCGTTATGAGAGGAGATGTTTGAGGGAAATAGTGGTAGATATGACAATATTTAATTAGAAAATAAATACAATTATCTAGAATATAGGAAAGTAAAAAGATAATCTTTGACATGTTTAAAATAATAGTATATGTACTATAACATATAATATAATATAATATAATATAATATGTATAGATAAAATAATCTAATGAAAGAAATGCATATTGTAGAGTGATTAATTAGTATTAGAGAACACTTTCATTTTGAATCGTTCTCTTTCCTGAACCTTTTTCTTCTATTCTGAAATTCTCTTTACCTCCTCAGTTTTGGCAGTGCTTATCTTTCCTTTCCATCTCCTTAAAATGTCAAGGTTTTCAGTACTAGCACCTCATTTTCCATTTCCTTTTCTTTCCACATATCCAAATGTAAATCTAGTAGATTCATTCCACATAACTAACATTCCTGCAATATGCTAATGCTTTCTTCCACTCACACTTTTTGTTCTTCTTTAGAATATCAACTAATTGTGCAACTAGTGAGCCAATGGCTGAAGTAAAGAAAATAATAATTTTGACTGTTACATGGTTTTATGAAAGAAATGATATCAATTGCTATAGGAACAATTTAGCCTAAAATGGCTTGATTCACTTATTTTCTTATGAGAATAAATACATTGTCCAAAGTAGCTCAGTATTCCGGCTTAGGTCTTCGCATGAAAAATTAAGTGTCACCAAGGACCAGGTAGTTCCAAATCAAGCACATTTATGGGGCAATGGTTTCAGTTGGGCTCCTCTGCCCAGCAAAGAGATAAATAATGTGTGTTTGGATTATAAAAATAAAATTTGACAAAGTCAATTATGAAATTAAATCTCCTATTTTCCTTTCAAATGGTTTCTTTTATGAAAAGACAGAACTAAATATCTCTTAATCATCTACATATCCAAAACATTCCATTCTTTCTCTCTCTAGTTGTATCACCAACAACTATGGTCCCATTTTCCTTTGGAAATGGAAATTTTTCTACAATATATTCTAATTTTTTTCTGACTTCTTGAAGATCCTTCCCATCTCCCCTCATATCCAAGTCAACTCCCTTTCAATCTCACTTTAGAAATCAAGCTGGCATCTAAAAATTGTTAATAAATTAAGTTAAAACTAAAACTAAACAAATAGGACATAACAAATATAAACAGAAGAAAAAGAACCACCAAAGAAAATAGCACAAGAAACACACAAAGGTGCTAAGACACATGGATTCCTATACACGGGAACCCTATAAAAACACAAATTCTGAAGCCCTAACACATATGCAAATTACCTGTAATTTTGAAAACAAAACAACAACAACAAAAATACCTGATGTGTTATAAGATATCAAACCTCCAAAGAAGCCATTGAGTTTGGGTTGGCCATCTACTGATGGGCATGAAATTCTCCCTGAAGAATGATTTAAATGCACATGAGACTCAGGGAAAAAAAAAAAATAATTCATTTCCTAGTTGTTATCAATTGGATCTAGTTTCTGGGTTAGGGATGTGGATTGTGTCCACCTCTCTTCTCAGCACTATGATGCTAATGTATTGTAGACCCCTATAGACTCTGTGCATGTTGCCCAGTTCTCTGTTACTATAAGCCTTCTAGAAGAAAAGAACACTAGGAAAAACTTTAACACCCAATGTAACTCCTGAACCTTATTTTGTCTACTTGAATTTACAAATAGTTCTAGGAAATTTAAACAAATAAAAGTTCCTAAGAAGATCAAGCTAATTCACACTAATTCAAGTAAAAGGACTAGAAACACTCATGGGCTCCCCCCTCCCCCCCCCAATGCATAAGAGTGCAGCAAAAATCATGTCAAGTAAAATTCAGTCCTAGTATGTTATCCAAGTAGAGGATATCTTTCTTGTTTCCACAAAATCTGTATGTAACCACAACTTTTAATTTATGAGTAGACATCATGGACAACAAAGTAGAAGGCAGCAAAATAGTGAACACAGGCTATATCCAAAACGTCATTGCCATTTTTCTTCTTACAAATTTATCTACTTACGTTTTGTACAATATTGTACTTATTTACCCACATTCCTCTGTTACTTTTTGGTTTTATTGACACACTATATCTTATTTGGTTTGGTATCCTGTATATAACACAGACATGTAAAACAGTTTGATAGCTGACGGAACTAAAATAATTTTTGGAAAAAGTACATTTAAAAACTGTAGACTTACCATTGCTCTATCCTTTTTTCTCTTCCCCCATCTCTCCAAGTGCTCATGGCCGGTCTCTACTTCTCTCTCTCTCTCTCTCTCTCTCTCTCTCTCTCTCCCCTCTCTCCCTCCCTCCCCATTGCCTTCCTCTGCCTATATTACCCTATTAACTTCCCTTCCCATGCCCTTAATAAACTCTATTCTATACAAAAAAAAAAAAAAAACCAACAAACAAAACCATATATTTGAAACATTTATGGAATAAAGAATAATTACTATTTATCCTCACAAATAACAATCAAAAATTAATCAGATTTTATTCTCAGTAATAAGAAAGTAAAAAGAGAATATCATTTTGAGTAAAAATATATAAAGATACATACATAATCATTTTAACAAGTTGTTTATTATTAAACATATTGTATGAATGTATGCAAAGAAGTATTGAAATGATTATGGACATACCATAAACATTTAGAAAAAGTTTAAATAAAAAAGGTGGTAAAATAATTCTCAAAGATTTAGAATTATAATTGTATTATTTCCTTTTTATGGTGATTTTTAGATCAATTCACTTTATATAGGGCAATGATAATATTTGAAAACACAAGTAACTAACCAACTCTAGCTGATCCCTCATCAGTTCATTAGGGTAACTTATAGAAGCACGAGTAAGGGTTTACCTACAAAGGTATTTAAAGTTGTTTAAAGGAAATTTTAATACCTGAAAGCGATTTCAGCATGGATATAAGTGTATACTTATGAAAGGTCTATACCTGGAGATCCTTGTCGAACTTATTGACAACTGCCCATTCTTAGCAAGTGTTTAAACTCTGTGAGAGGCATTATGATACCAAAAAGTTTCTGAGTTTCCGGAGCATTTTAAGTTTTATTTACTTAATGTGTTTTATGAGTTTCTCCATTCTGTTTGGGAAGTAATGTATAAATTTAGAGGAAATAGTGGCACAAGACATGTAAACTACTAAAATAAAAAATGTCTCCCATTAAGCTAAGTGTTTGCTAATGAGGCAGATCTCTTAGTTAACTTTGTAACCACAAGTTTGAACTCTTACATTGAACTGGCTAATGATTTAAGAATGATGTTGTTTATATTTGAACAACTCTTAGTTTCTGTTTTCAAATGGTATGTGTTTGCATGTATATACTTTAATTTCATTTTTTGTGTCCATGTTCATTTGTGTTTGTCAGGTGTGAGTCTGTGTGTGTGTGGATGTGTGTGAGTGTGTCTGGCTCTGTTCTGTGCTGCTTTTAGACAGCATTTGAATCTGGTTAAATTCTAAAGAATAAAGATAATTTCCTCATAATTGTTGAAGCTCTCTGGTCCCAGATGATTTTACCTACAGATTTAGTTTTCTTGTGAGGGCTGCTACACTATTTCTTATGTAGTTTAAATTTATACCATCTCCACAGAGTAGGAATATCATATTTTCTCATGGCCAGATGTGAAACATAAGGGAGCTAAATGCTACTTACTGCATTTCAAGAGACTCACTGCTATTCACAAAGGTGGAGCCCTAATGGTCAGCTTATATTTTATTGGCCTTGCCTCTTAATTATACCTGTCCCAATGCATCAATTTTAAAGGGAAAATATTTAATGTATAGTGTTTAAAATTATCTCTATATCTATCAATATCATAAAGATGTATCCTACATTTACTTGATGATAATTTTTATAAATGAAAGTACAATTTTTTAAATTTATTTACATGCCAGACTTCATTCCCCTCTCCCCCATCCATCCTCTGACTGTTCCATATCCCATACCTCCTCCTCACCCCCCTGTCTTCACCTGGATATTCCCACTCACCACCCCACCTGCCCTCTAAATTCCCTGGGACCTCCAGTCTCTTTAGAGTTAGGTGAATCATCTCTGATTGAACACAGACCTGGAAGTCCTCTACTGCATGTGTGTTGGGGTCCTCATATCAGGTAGTGTATGCTGTCTGTTTGATGGTACAGTGTTTGAGAGATCTCTGGGGTCCAGATTAATTGAGACTGCTGGTCCTCCTACAAGATCCCCTTTCTCCTCAGCTTCTTTCAGCGTTCTCTAATTCAACAACAGGGGTCAACTGCCTCTGTCCATTGGTTGGGTGTAAATATCTGCATCAGAATCTTTCAGTTGCTTGTTGGTTCTTTCGGAGTGCGGTCATGCTAGGTCTCTTTTTGTGAGTGCTCCATAGTCTCAATAATAGTGTCAGGCTTTGGAACCTCCACTTGAGCAGGATGAAAAAATATTTAGAATGCTTCTCATTGATTTTAATTTTTTATTCAATTATTTTTCATACAATGTATACTGATATGGCTATCCTTCCCTCTAGTCCTCCCAGTTTCTCCCCACCTCCTCTCCAACTGTATTCATCCCCTTTCTGTCTCTTGCTAAAAAACAACAGACTTCTGAGGGATAATTGTAAAATAAAATAAGAGAAAATTACAAACATATCAGAATAGGAGAAAATAAACAAACAGAAGAAACCCATCTCTCTCTTTTTTTCCTCTCTCTCTGTCACACATATGTGCACACACACACACACACACACACACACACACACACACACACAAATTGATTCATTCCATAATAAAGTTCAATGTTATACATTACAATTTTATTCAAGTTATATTTAGCTCAGTTTAACATCTTAAAAGTGAAGCAGTGTGAACATTTATCTGTAGCATGGGAGGTTAATCATTTCCATAGCAATTGGCAATTTCAGATTTAACATAATCTTGAAGACAAAATTTCATATTAGACTTGCCTTGGGAATAACACTGTTCTGTACCTTTTTTCCATTTTCTAGTCTTGATATAGTTTCTTTTTGTTATAAAATATATGCATAAAATATTATTTTTTCTTTCAAGTCTTTTTTTTTATTATTATTTTCTTTATTTACATTTCAAATGCTATCCCGAAAGTTTCCTATACCCCTCCCCCCCACCTCTGCTCCCCTACCCACCCACTCCAACTACTTGGCCCAGGCCTTGCCTTGTGCTGGGTCATACAAAGTGTGCAAGACCAAGGGGCCTCTATTCCCAGTGATGGCCGATTAGGCCATCTTCTGCTACATATGCAGCTAGAGACACAAACTCAGGGGGTACTGGTTAGTTCATATTGTTGTTCCACCTACAGGGTTGCAGACCCCTTCAGGTCCTTGAATACTTTCTCTTAATGGCACACAAATAAATGTATCACATAACTAATGGATCATCCACTACTGATAGGCTTCTGCTTCATAATCAAGTAAAAATAATATCGCATTTATCCTGCTCTCTGGGAAGGCTGATGTGGGAAAATCCATGCAATGTATTCAGCCTGAATAAGAAAACTATGTTAAACATAATAATGATTACTACCTCTGCAACTACTAGACCACTGCTGCACTCACTAGCACCATTACAACATTACAACCATTATCAACAGTACAGTGAGCTTCATTTTCTTCAACAATAGGAGAGCTTAGCTTCCTGCTGTACAGAAACTTGCTCAGTTCAGAACTTTCCATACTCTTGGGAAGACGCCCTGGTGATGATTCATCAGATACCACCAGCAGGTAGGGTCCCACCCTACCTGCTCAGAATGAACTGTGTAAAGTTTTTAACTTGTGCATCTTGAAGCCAAAAAATTACAGTATAGAAAGGAAATGCTATTTTAAAGGCACCCTTTGAGTCAATGACCACCTTATACAACGTCCTGAGAAAATGGTTTCTGCCCAACCCAGACTCCTTCCTGAAATTCCCCCTTCTTGTTATTTGGGTTGGCAATGTGGAAAGTAACTTGGGAGATATCATTAAGCCACACATTCAGATCAAACATGATAAATATCTTCAACATGCACACCAGTATTTTGTCTCTTTTCCTAACATTGACTCTTATCTTTGAATTCCAGCCTCTTTTGGTCTAACAACCTAGCTACCCATATGTTGTGATATAAGATTGGAATGGAATAACAACTGCAGAAATACTACTATTCGCTCTTCCTATTTCAATTATGACTGCTTTCATATATACTTGTTTAACACTCAGTTTGTGATGCTCTACTGCTCAACAGCTAGCATGAATGATTCCATGTGTCTTTCATTTAATTGACCATGGTATAATAAATCCAACTTCATATCTCAGAAGTCCAGCAATCTCAATCTACAACATGTTTTTAAAAAGACAATTTCTTATCCTCAGGAAATTTGTAGCTAGGCTTTTAAATAAACCATAAAAGAACACAGAAATATATAACACTTTGAAGAAAAATCCTAAGTGGAATACAACTTCCACTTAGACGTAAAAGCTTCTGTATTTAAAATCAGATGCACACAAATAAAGGAATCAATATTTAGATAGGTAAGTGATAGATATTAGATAAATAAGTATACCTTTAAATGAAAGTAGATGGGTATAGAGCCCACTCAGAATAAATCCATTATTAGTAAGAGATACTGTGGGAAAATGCATTTCTTTTCTATTCAGCTTAGTAACTGCAGTTTTGGTTAAAATAGTTTGATAACGCATTATAATTGTTATATAAAATACACAAAACATCCTCTAATGATCAGAGTATTATTCTACTGAAAATATTTGAAAATATAAAAATTAAAGTTGATCATTGATGTATGTTGTGACATTTAATTTTTATGTTGCAGCAGTTAACCATACATGACTGATGGAAAAGATCCAACATTTTGTACTTTTGTGATATAGATTTTCATTTTATACAGCATTGTCTCTTCAGTGAAGCACTTGGAATGTCTTATTCAATCTGGCATTGTTTCATGCTCCAATCCCCTACAGAGGAAAGCCAGTGTACAGATAGAAAGGGCATTGTAAAGTAAAAGGAAGCTAAAAGCTTTTATCATCCCATCAATATTTTTTCTCTCCCTAGATTCTTCTTCTCCTCTGCCAGAAAAATATGAGCCCTTATAAGAACTGAAGCTATTAACCTGATGCAAAAGCAAAATGGATGAACCTTAGAGAATTCCCTGAGCTGGCACTTCTTATTATTAATGGTCTAGGCAAGCTCTTTGGAATATATCTTATGTAACAAAATATCTAAGTATAGCATTACACTATGTAATTTTTGAGAGTGTAAGAGATTATTTTTTCTAAAATGAGTGTATTTCCAAATAAGTAAAATATAGATTTTCATTTTTCATGCTTTAAGTCTTTTATATTTGCTACTAAGATTTTCATGAAAGTAATATCTCTTGGTATTTTTTACATAATAGATAATTTAATATCACTATTAAACATTTCCATGCATTTTAGCATTATACTATTATGATATTATATTGTTTTTACATGTATAAGCAATAAAATTTGACAAAAATAATATCTTGAAGCAAGACATTTATATATTAGCTTTCTACCTGTATAAAAATCCAAAGGAAATAATGGCTAAAATCATCTTCATCTGAAGTCAAACATCTTGAGACTGTCCACTCTTTCATTCCTATAATGCTTGCACTGCATGTGACTTCAACATCTCTTACTCTGTCCTGTTTTCACTTAATTCCAGACTAACCTCGTTGGTGAAAGGGCCAAATAAAGAGCAAGCACATATTGTCCGCATCTCTAAAAACTTATCATTTTCTGCTTATCACATATGAAAGTCAAACTTCTTAAGGGATCAACTTTATGATTGCAACTCTGGCCTTTTTTCTCATCATTTCTTGTCCTACACTTTATATATCACAAACTGAAGAGTGAGGTTTTTCTGCTATACTATGGTTCAAGCTTAGCCCTATAATATCCTTCCCAAGTGTGCTGTCAAGTTTTATGTCAGTTTGATCCACAGTAGTGTCATTTGAGAAGAGATGTTCAATTTAAAAATTTATCCTACTAGACAGATCTGTGGACAAGCCTCTGGGGCCAATTTTTTTCTTGATTAATGATATACTTTAATGGGCTGGGTAGGTGGTGCTGGATGGTATAAGAAAGTCCTCTGACCAATTTATGGGGAAACAAGCCAGCAAGGATCCTTCCTCTATATCCTCTATGTTAGTTCCTGCAATCAAATCTCTGGATGATGGACTACAAACTGTAGGATGAATAAACCCCACCTAAGACATCTAGTTCATATTTCTTTCCTTTCCCTTGACAGGGCTTGTCCACCTGGGAAATCTTTTCCTCTACTCTTTCAATGGTGTGAACAGTTCTCATGTGTTTCCAGAAAAGATAACTGTCACATTCATGTTACAAAGCACCCTATAGTAGACATTGCATCCATCATGGCTAAGTTAATTTTTCTCTGTTGGAGTTTGATGACAAAGGCTAGAAAGTATATCAAGAAACTAGTTTATATATCAAGTTAATTTAGATACGTCAATTATAATCTGTACATTTTAATTAAGTATATATTTAAGATTAGTTTACCTAGTAATCAATTAAGAGATTACTATTGCAGTGACATATTGTTCTTCTGAGTCACATATAGTGGGAAAAAATACTAAAGGAAAAGAAACACTTTTAACAGTTGATAGTATCAAGAAAGAACTATTCCTATGGATCTTACTTGTATAGTCTAAAAGAGACTCTTTTTTTTTTTTTAAAGATATATTTATTTATTTATTATATGTAAGTACACTGTAGTTGTCCTCAGACACTCCAGAAGAGGACGTCAGATCCTGTTACGGATGGTTATGAGCCACCATGTGGTTACTGGAATTTGAACTCCGGACCTTTGGAAGAGCAGTCGGATGCTCTTACCCACTGAGCCATCTCACCAGCCCCTAAAAGAGACTCTTTATCCTCAAGATACATTTAAACAGATATGAGCATCTACTTGATTAAGTTACCTTGACATATAATAGCTGCGATTTACTAAGGGCCTACTACTTATCATTCATTTTGTGTGTTATTTCACAATGTTGATTATCATGATTCAGAAGGTATCATGTATAAAGACTATTTTATGTGTCTCAGAGAGCTGTCTAACTTTGTTTGACATTCTGTTGTAGAGATGGAACTTAACCTCAGGCATTTCCTGTGCCCTTCACTAGATTATCCTGTATCTCTAATGAGGATAGTTGATATTAGTGTTAAAGCATCATTAATTTGTTGAGTTAAACACTATCAAAGGCTAATTTGAATGTTGTACTAATTACATAAGTAGAAAATGTCCTCTAGAAAGGTCAGCTGCTATAGAAATATTGAGAAATTTTATCTGCTTTCAGGCTAAGTAGAAATTCAGACTTTTCATGGAAGATAAATAGCTCATATTAATTTAGCAACTCTATTTTTTTTACAAAAGTATTGAGCAGATATTTAGCTATTATTGTATTTCAGAAAATCTCCAGTTATTAGGATGCATATCCCTGACACAAAAATGAATTATAAACATTTTAAAGAATTATAGTGTGTTTGTGTGTGTGTGTGTGTGTGTGTGTGTGTGTGTGTGTGTCTGTGTGTGTGTGTCTGTGTACTTGAGTGTGTGTTGTTGCTAAGAAGAACACACTGGATTACAGATGTGTGCATTTTTGAGATTTAAATCAAAATGGGTGCCTAAATCTTACTTCTCCTCTTCTGATAGTATTTATTCTTAAACTTTGAGCCATTTCTGCACCCCGTAATATAGTTTTAAAGACTATGAAGTGCTGAAGAAGCACAGTGCTCTAAAACTTTATAGCAATGGTCTATCAAAAAGAAAAATAGCATAATGTATTTTGCAAGTATATTTTGACGTTAAGCAACCTACATTTTTTCTCTATTATCTGAATAAACACAGATAAATATCCTAGGAAAATGTATTTCCTTAAACTAAGTGTTATTATCTTTATTTGAATAGTTTCTATTTAAGTATGGGAAAAGTCAAAGTAAGTGTTTTAATTAATAAGAAATTGCAGTAAAATAGAGTATTGTCCAGGGCTATAAATACTCTAAGCTTGTTCATAAAACATCTGTTTCTTCACACTATATATTTATCATATAGCTGAATATCTTTTTTTGTTGTTGATTGTATATCATGGAGTGTGTTCAAGACTATAAATATTAAAACTTCCAGTGACAATTCAATACTTAATCAATTATCTGAAGCATATGAATTAATTTTTAATCAATTTTTGCATAGTTTTATTTGAGGTTGGTTTCCCTTTGTTGCATAAGTTCATGCAAGAATCTCAGCTAAAATTTAGGAAAAGCCTTCCATTAAATGTGTGCCCAAAATATTTAGGACATGACCCATAGTAATTGATATAACTAATGTGGACTAGGTACCTAATTTTTTTCTACTAGCTTATTAGTGTTTTTAAGCCATGTGAAGCAAACTATTTCCTAATTTTGATTGCAATTCAGTCTTCAATCTATTATTGTTAAATCAACTGGAGTAAATTAGATATTTATTTTGGATAGAATGATTGATGAAATATTCTGAGAGGCACTCTTACTGAAATAACAAATTCATTACTTCATATGTGTGATTGATTCACTAGAAAGTAAAGGGAATCTGCAATACTATGAAAGAATACTATAAATAAAAGCAAATAAAGTATATCATAAAAGACATATCCATAAACATGTCCATGTATATACCTCACATACTTGAAAAAAGCATTAAGCTGAAATACAATAATGGATTATATAAAAAATAAATTATTTCTTGGGTGTTCATTTCTGGAATTAGTAATTACGAATTTAGGCCTTATCTTCTTTAACTACTGATAACATAAAACTTAACTTAGAACTCCTCAAAAGTCACGGATTGATTCCAGTTGGATATCTACATATGAGGACAGCTTAAGGAAAATTAATGTTTCTATTTTTGGTTTAGGTCCATAGGATTCACAATCTTCATGTTCAACTAAACTATAGTTAATAGTTATATAAGTACAGAAATAAACAAGTCTTTATAAAAGTGCTCCTTGAAATAACAGATTCATATGCTTAAATATATTCAATAATAGATACTTAGCTAAACAATGTGAGTTAGTACATTCTTCTTCAAATTGCAAGATCTTTATAAAGTGGAATAATATTGCAGTGTTTGCATCTAAGTATTTATAGTTTTATTTTTCTTTCATTCAGCAATATAAAGTTAAGTTAGATTGTTTCTACTTTTTGACAATTGAATAATGCTTCAGTGAACATAAGAATGAAGATATCTTTATAAGTTTTTAATTTAATTTTTGAGCACTTATGATAATTATAGGAACATATAGTAGTTCTACCTTTAAATATATCTTTATTATGTTTCAATTATACTACCATATTCATATCAACAGTATAAAATGACTACCCTCTTACATATTTTAGGATACTTATCATTTCTTATCTTCAGCTGTGTTAAACAAAATATGCATTTATTTTAGTCCCCTGTGTGTGTGTGTGTGTGTGTGTGTGTGTGTGTGTGTGTGTGTGTCCCATGGCTCTGTAACCCATATCACATAAAAAACCTGAAAGTATGGGTTCTCTACTTCCACTATGGGTCTAATGGATAGAACTAAAGTGTCTCCCTTTTTATGTCTCTGTTGATTGGACTCTGGAAGTACTATGTACTTCATAAAAATTAGCATACTGGAAATTGAGCATAATAGATTCTTCTAGTGCAAGCTTGAAGAATAAGAATTCTATGAGAAATGTCAACAGTGGGGTTTATCTCTTGATATTTCACAATGGAACAAAAGACTTTAGCAGAAACTGGTATAAGAGCCTGTAGTTCTGTTTCTGTCTCACCACTTGGTGTCAGGATGCTTCTAGGGGCGTGAAACACAGAGGTACTAAGCTACATTCCTTTCTCCTCTTTGGCATGCAGAGTTCCTGTGAAACCAACAGGTTGTTCAGGAGAGTTGAAAAAAAGGTAACCTAAGACAGAGGTCCCAGTCCATGTTTCTCTTGGTGAGAAATGGTGTGGGCTGGGATGGAGGCTGTGATTCTTTAACTCCTGAGCACCCACTACACTTTGCTGGGAATCATTAAAGAGTTGAGAATGGGATCTGAGGACCTGAGGGTCAGAGGGCTTAAGAGGGTCATTTTTATTTCATTGCAATCCCCCTATCCCATCCCCCCTCCCTCTGGTTCTATGAGGATGCTCCCCTACCCTCACACCTACTCACACCTCATAGGGGATTCCTCTGTACTGGGGTATCAAGACTTCACAGGACAAAGGGCCTCTTCTCTCATTGATGCCAGATAAGGCCATTCTCTACTACGTATAAAGTTGGAGTCGTGGGTTTCTCTATGGGTACTCTTTATTTACCAGTCATAATGGCTATGATCAAAAACTCAGGTGACAGTAGATGCTGGCAAGGATGTGGAGAAGGAGGAACACTNNTCCATTGCTAGTGGGATTGCAAATTGGTACAACCACTTTGGAAATCATTCTGGAGGTTTCTTAGAAAAATGTACATAGTACTACCTGAGGTTCCAGATATACCACTCCTGGGCATATACCTAAAAGATGTTTCAATATATAATATGGACACATGCTCCTCTATGTTCATAGCAACCTGATTTATAATAGCCAGAAGCTGTAAACAACCCAGATGTGCCTCAACAGAGGAATGGATACAGAAAATGTTGTACATTTACACAATGGAGTACTACTCCATTAAAAACACTGACTTCATGAAATTCCCAGGTAAATGGATGGAACTAGAAAATATCATCCTGAATGAGGTAACCCAGTTACAAAATAACACACATGGTATGTACTCATAAATAAGTGGATATTAGGCAAAAAGCCCAGTATACCCTCGATAAAACTCAGAGACCATATGAAGCTCAAGAAGAAGGAAGACCATAGTGTGGATGCTTCAGTCCTTCTTAGAAGGGGGAACGAAGTACACAAATTATCTCATTTTTAATCCAGCCTTACTGGCTCCTCTAAATCTTCTGTGGCTAGTGTGCCCTTACCTTTACACCTAGCTCCACACCTCTAAATCTGCCCTCCAGTTTGTTGCCCAGTTACCTTCTGTGAAGCCCATTGGACTTTCTGCCCAAGATGCTTTCAGGCTGTCCTTCTGGGGTTTTTCTTTCCTCCTATATTTGGGAAGATCTCCCCTGCAGTTCTGAATCTATTCCATCTCTCTCCCCAAGCATCTTGATTCTCCTCCTCCTCTCTTTTAGCCTGTAGGAACCTGGAAGTCCTGCCTCTTTCTTTCCACCAAGGCATTGGCTATTGGCATCTTTATTGAATGACCAAGAACCAATTGGGAAGATGTACCTTCAGTGTCAATAATCTAGATTCCCGATTAAATCAAAGCTTCAAAACCAGCCCTCTCCAGGGAATATTATTGGCTAAGCCCTCAGGACATATCTAGATAACTCATTAGCATGGAGAACTCTGGGCTGTAAGCTACATGACCAGTTGTCATGATTCTCTGAGTGGGGTGCTCCAGGACAGGAATTTGGTAACCTTACCAGTTTGTTTGTCTGGTGACACAATTCCACTTGCCCCACGTGAGCCATTTAAGATATTTTGTCCAGTAATATAGTTTAACTTTACTCTGATCCTAACAGTTAAAGTGGAACTGAATTTAATTGTAGTGGACTAAGATGTTTAACAGAGGCAATTTAAAGATAAAAGTACATTCAGACTTATGCTCAAGGACACTGAAGAGCAACAAGATGAGTGGCAGTGAAACAGTACAAATGATACTTAGAGTAAAACCCAGACCCTTGTATACTCTACCTAAAAAATAATCCAAATTTCTTTGAAATAAAATTAAAGAGAAGGAGCCTCTTGTTCTTAGAAGGCAATTACCAAGGTCACTGTTTTCTAGGAACAGCATGCAGAAGTGGATAAAACTATATAGTTCAATGAGGGAGGAAAACGAGGAAGTATTCCATGTGTGGCACCTAGGTAATGATTGAAACACCAATTATGTTTAAAATTTCATTTTATTTTAGTCCACCCATTTCTTGCCATGTACCTAAATTTTCCATTTTGAAATACAATGCTTATCTTGTTCCATGGTCTGGTGAAAGTATATAACGCATATTTTCATTTTATAACTTTAATTTTGTTGAACTTCATAAATAAATAAATAAATAAATAAATAAATAAATAAATACAGGATGTGCCATGACCTGTAAACTTCATCTTCTCAAAACACAACTTCTCTGGCAGCAACTCAAAAGGTAGCTTATAGGCAAGGAAGAAAATCAGAAGGGTTGTCTCCTGCTATTTCTCGAGCTCTAGAACTCATGGCCTTACCTATCAGGGTACAAAATAAAGAGAGAAATATAAAGCTCAACTAAAAATGTCATTAAAATTTTAATGGTGTTTTAGTGGTGTTTTAGACACTGGTTCACAGAGCACAGATCATGTGCACGGGTATTACAGTTAAGATAATGCTTCTCCCAGCCTACAGCACAATCTGGTTCCTAGACTGAGCTTCTTGCACTGAATACAAGGACCACTGCCTCCTGGCTTAGCACAGACGTAGTGGATGGACTCATCCACATAACTCCAGAGGAATCTCCTGAGCTCATCAATCCTGTCAATAGCACAGTGTGGTACTCACTCATCTGCTGGGCATATTCAGTGACAGAGAATAAATACATGCATCTAAACTTTGAATCAAATCTACCTAACAAGAAAAAGTTGGCACATATCCTTTTCTCATGAAAAGAAAAAAAGAAATAAATGAAATAACTCATGACAGGACTGGAAGGAATGAATCTAGGTGTACTGAAGACCAGTTGATGAAAGGTCACAGTTTCTGCAACAGCCCAGCCAATCATGTATGTCAGAAAAGTCCTGAATTCAGTTTCTATGAAACCAATTTGTCTAGTGAGTAGCCTGGATGAATGGATCCACATCAAAGACATGTATATATCAGTTAAAAAAAATTGTAAGGGAAGAAGAAGCTCAGGGGAATTAATATCCTACATGTGATACTGTTCAGTTAGGAGATCCAACAGGGAGTGATCCTTGAAAGGTTATAAATAATCAGAACTGTTTTCCACCTGAATGGAGGCAAGGATAGAAGCCTCTTCTAGAAGACTTGAGCATCAAGACAATTAGAGACCTCAAATCAAAATCCTCTAACAGATGATAGAACCATCATCTCTTTTATCAACTCTTCTCTTGAAGAACACATCACTTGCCAAGACGAAGCTGTTCCTGAAAATATCTATTAATGTTGTTCCCAGGTGTCTGCTAGTCTTTTGTCAACTTGACACAAGCTAGAGTTACATAAAAGGAGGGAACCTCAATAAAAAAAAAAAAAAAATGCCTCCATAAAATCCACCTGTGAAGCATTTATTTAGCCCATTAAGTGTGGTGCTATCCAGAGCTGGCGGTCCTGAATTGTACCAGAATCAGGATGAGTAACTCATGGGAACAAGCAGCCCTCCATGGCCACTGCATCAATTTTATCCTTCCATATTCCTATTCTATTTGAGTTTTTCTCCTGGATTCCTTCAATGATAGACTAAAGTGTGGGAATATAAGCTCAATAAACCATTTCCTCCACAACTAGCTTTTCAGTCATGGTGTTTAATAGCAGTAACAGATATTCTAAGACATGTCACTACGAGAAAAGTTGGTTATTGCTTAGGTAGACATGACCTGACTCTTTTGGAGAATTGAAGGACTTTGGAAATTTGGATTTGAAAATCCACTGAGCATTCAGAACCCATGGGATGTTCTGTGGGAACTTAGAATATAGGATGTTGAGAGCAGTAGAGAGAATTAAGACCTGGCTGAAGATTCCAAGGGAGGTCTATAGACTCTATCCAGGGCCTTTCCTATTTTGATTTAAGATTCTGTGGCTCAGGATAGCTGGGGTTGATGCATCAGTTGTAAACAAGATACCAGAAGTACAAAAGTGAAACCTTTGCTTTGCTGGGATTCTCAGTGGTGGTTGTCTAGAGTTTAAAACTTAGCACAAATTAAGAACAGACCTGCAGCCCTGGGGGGAAATGTTCTGGGAAGTCTTTCTTGTGAGTACAAAGAAGCAGTTTACCAGAGGTAGCCAAAGTTCTGAAAAGGACTGAAGCTCTGAGGGCCAGCAGAAATAATGTAAACGGGAAACCCCAGGAAATAGGAAGTTGGAGAGACCATCCAGAATGCACTAGAGAGCTGGGACATAAAAGACTCTCAGTAATCATAGGGAGGGACCTTAGATGAAATGCCCAAAAGTAGGGAAAGGGAACTTATAGAACCCACCTGCAAAAGGAAGACAGGTCATCAAGTGATGAATGGGGTTGCCATCCCACAGTCACATATCTGACCCATAATTGTCCCTATCAGAAAGAAATACAGGGATAGAAGTAGAGAAGTCCCTGAGGAAAAGAAGGTCCAGCGACAGGCCCAAAGTGGGATCCAGCTCAAGGAAAGGTCCCAAGGCTAAGGAGCACTCACAAAAATGGGCCTATCATGACTGCCCTCCAAAAGACCCAACAACTAGCTGAAAGAGTCAGATGCAGATATTTTCATCCATTCAATAGACACAAGCAGCTGACCCCTGTTGTTGAATTGGGGAAGGCTGAAAGAAGCTGAGGAGAAGGCCAATCCTGTAGGGGGACCAGCAGTCACAACTAATCTGGACCCCTGAGATCTCTCAAACACTGGATCAGCAAACAGAGTCCGCCAGCTGATATGAGGCCGCCAGCACACCTACAGCAGAGGATTTCTGTGCCTGTGTTCATTCAGAGATGCTACACCTAACCCTCAAGAATCCCGAGGCCCCATGTAGTTTAGAGGTCAGGTGAAGTTGGGTTGGGGGTATCCATGTGGAGACAGGGGGTTGAGGAGGAGGTGTGGGATGTTGAACAGACAGAGGGTGGATTGAGAGGGGCAAGGAAGTGAATATGGAAGGTAAAAATAAATTTAAAAGAAAGAAAAGAAAAACAAACAAAACAAAACACACAAACAAAAAAGAACATCTGCCTGTTTGACAGAATTTGTTGAGGTATCAGTGACTCTCAGCTTGGGACCAAGGGACCTCATTTTCTGAGTTTAAGGCCAGAGCAGTGAGCATCCACAATAGCACATTCTCAAACCATACTTTCTAAGCATATGTCCTACAAATGAATTTTCTTGCTCGGTGCAGACAATATCATTGCACCTGGATCCCCAAATGCTATTCTCATTCAGACTTCACTACACAGATCCCGGAGGTTGTGGGCCCTGTTATGACTTCCTGAGACCATTCATGAATTTTTCATAACTTAGGCCGAGAGATCATCTTCCAATATATCCTGTGGATATCTGCTATAATTAGTAATCATTGACAATCCAGATTTGCTTTGCAAAATAATTTGAAGCTGCTATTAAATTTAATGTTCATAATTTCAGCCTTACTGTGAGACAGGGAACCCCTGAATTTACATCTGTCTCCACATGTTTTCCAAAGCATAAGCTCCAGCCCAGGCCTCCAGTGGCCAATAACCAGGGGCCTGAACTGAACTCCATTGAATTACTTTGAATTACAACCACTTATATTAAAGATTTTCAAGTCTTTACCTGAAGCAGAGCATTTCCTGAGAGACAGGAAATGAAGAGAGCATCTACAAAAGATATTAGTGATACAATCCAAAGGCAGCTAGATTCACTTAATAGTTAGCTGCTCTGATGATGATTTTCACAGGAAAGTCTCTATGTGCTCTATGTGTTCCCACATAGCTCCCATCAGGAAGATGGCCATCCTGTCACTCAACAGGCAATGACTGCTTTTTGACTGTAGATACTCTTTATGTAGCTGTTCTTGACTTGAGGTCTCCTAGGCTCTGCAAGAATCATCTTGTGATGAGGTCATTGGAATCCTGAAGCTTCTCAGCCAACTACCTGGTGATAAGTTTTGTTTCTTGGACATTTTTCTCAGTTTATCCTCTAATATAGGAATAGTGAGCTGTAGGGCATTACATTTGTCCTTCTGGTTTTGATTGGCTTTTTGCTGTCCTGTGGTTTGATATTTAGATCTAGGTACTTTCTCAAGTTCAGAAGTAAACTGCAGACAGTGCAACCTTTGTTCCATTCTTTACTTCTCCCTATCTTTTGGTTACATTTTGTTATACAGGTCAATCAACAACTGAGGTGTTTCCCAATATCCATTTCTTATGGCATTCAAAAAGATCCCTTTGATGCTTAGAGCTTAGCTCTGACTTGTTTTAAAAAACAATACTTTACTGTTCTCCATGCATCACCATGGCTAGGATTTTTCTCCTGTTTGTTTGGAATATTATGCTACATTGTTGACTTAGCCCACCAGGGCTGTGTGTAATAGTGGCACCACCACCTCAATTCTACATGTCATACCTGAGGCAATCCAAGGAAACACTGAATGAATAATATATGAATATAAGAAGTGGACATTTATGTGTTATGAATAGTCTGCATTGGCTGTTATTGTTAACTATAAACTTGTAAAACCTAAAATCACTTGGCAGATGGGACTCTGGCAGAGAATATTTCACATCTCTGCTTTCTAACTTTAATGTTATGTTAAAAGCTGCTTCATTACCCTTTTGCTTTGACTCCCTTTCCATGAGAGAGGGTATATTTAAACTGTGGGCCAGAATAATCGCTTTCTCCTGAGTTGCTTTTCTCAGAATATTTCATCATAACAGGATGAGAACTAAGAGAGATAGATGTAGCAATAGAGCATTAATTTATACCAACTTCAATTTCTAGAGGGGTGAAGGAGAAAGAATGAAGAGATGACTAATTTCCCAAAGTTTATAAAAGTCACAAACATATAAAAGGATAATTTATTACAAACAGGATGTATAAGCGCCTATATATTCCATTTTGAAAATAACCAGACTATTAACAAAACGATTGAACAAAAAGCTTCATAAATATGTGTATAAGCAAAATGCTGGGAGGAGAGGAAGGGCTGATTCTGGGTTGTAAAGTGAATGAATAAGTAAATGTAATTTTAAAAAGAGATACAAGTTATAAAAGAAAACAAATTTGGCAGAAGGAAGTAACAATATCTAAAATACAATGTTTCCACTCCCAGGAAAACCTACCTTTGATTAACTTAATGCTGATTAATCAGAGACTTTAATTACCTCTGCAGTATCCACTGAGGTTTCCTCTGTGAAATAAACTAATCAGGAGACGAACTTTGCCTTTACTTAGGCATTGTCCTAAGTAATATGGAGGGAATTATATGGCCTACCTAAAAAAGGCACCTGATTTCTGAGAACTGAATATTCTACTAAATGCTTCCTTCATGGTTTCTCTAAAAGACAGTTTTCAAACTAGTGAGGTTGGTAGAAAATGTCAAAACATCTCCAAATTTTACACAACGCAAATCTCCCAAAAGATTTTATCACATTGTGCAATGCAGCTGTTAAATATAAAGCTAATCTGTACTCGCAAACCTGGTTCATAAGTTTAAGATATTTAGTGGTAGGTCTAAAATTCTAGCTGTGAATACGTTTTACTATGTTTGAAGGATTCGGCTAGTAAACATAAAATAAACTGGTAACACTAAATATACTCATTGAGATTGAAATTTGGCTCTAACATTTTTAAGCTTTACTAGTTAAGGGAAATGGCATAAATTTTTCCTCTGTTAAGTTTAGAAAAAAAAAAAGTATGTGGAAATATGTGGAAAACTACTCTCTCCCACATGTACTTTTTATAAAGCCATCCCAAAGTGGATTTGCATTAATCATGCTTAAATCAAAATGAGTGTTCTATAAATGGAAATCATGCCATTTCATTGAAAATTTAATATAGAAGTTAAAGGATAGCAAATGAAAACTGAGTGACTTATATAGTCACTGAGCTTTGGATACTTCGGTGAGATCTTCTGCCATAAGGTGATATTCATAGATCGTCTGATACTATTTTTAATTTTCTGTCATTGTTTAAATTTTTTGTTTTCATTACATAATTCAATATTCTTAAGGTGTTTGTTTTTATTTACCACTAGGTCATCCAGATAAACTTTGAAGAATTTGATTTGGAGATTGGCTATGACACGTTGACTATTGGTGATGGAGGTGAAGTTGGAGACCCAAGGACTGTGCTTCAGGTGTAAGTAGTATTTCATAGCTGGCACAGTATATCAAGAATTGGAGATGTTTGCTCACAAATTATCTTTCAGTATTCATGCTACACTATACCATAAATAGCACAGAATGACTTTGGAATGATAACATTGATGTCATTTTTTCCTTTTTGCTGAAAGTAGATTATTTTCTCATACAGCGTATCTTGATTACAGATTCCTCTCCTTCTACTCTTGCCAGTTCATTCCCTCCTTCCCCTTTCCTCTGGATCAACCCCTTTTCCATTTCTCATTAGGAAATAACAAGCTTCTAAGAGATAATAACCAAACTTGTCAAAGTAAAATATAATAGGATAAAGAAAACAACAACAACAACAAAAACTGAAAACCAAAAACCAAAACCGAAACAAACAAACAAACAAATAAAAAACACACTAAAGCTGGACAATGCAAACCACCAGAAAGAAAAGAGCCCCAAGTGCAGGTACAAAGCTCAGAGACCCGGTCATTTATGAAATCAATAGAGCCATAAAAGTACTAAACTGAGCTTGGCAGTGGTGGGATGCATGCTTTTAATTCAAGCACTGAAGAGGCTGAGGCAGGCAGATTTCTGAGTTTGAACCAGCCTGGATTTACAAATAGAGTTCCAGAAGAGTGAAGTCTATACAGAGAAACCAAATTTTGGAAAACAAAAACAACAACAATAACAATACAATAGTAAATAAACAGACAAAACCCTAAATAAATAAAAATTAAAAAGCTGAAAGTTATAATATGTAGAACCTCATATACACCAGTGTAGGCTTTACATTTGTGGCTTTAGTCTCTGTGATAATTGTTTCAGAGAACCTGGTTGTCTTGGTAGCATTTTTAACATCAAAGGAGAAAGGGATAGCATGAACAGGAAGAAAGGACTTTATTAAGTGTAGTTAAAATCCTGTTTTCTGCTCTATTGGAGGTCACACTTGTAACCAATGTTAATTATCTTGTACCCAGTGAATGTGATCAAGGAGCAGACGAAGGGAGACCACTTTATCAGGGCCATTAAGTGAAAGGACCAGACTCACAACTAATTATGAGAAAAGTGAGGCTAAGGAGAGCTGGGTGATAGAAGTCTGGATAAAGAATAAAAACTGTGGGTTGTGCTCTTATATCTCCAGTAAGTATTCATATGGAGCAAGTTGTTACGCAACAAAGGCAGAGCTTTTTATTGCACTCTTCTTAGAAGAGTAAAATAAATATTTTACAAGCTTTCTGTTCTCACAATACAGTTCTCTACTGTCTTTAGTGTTTGAGTTTGTGCAGTGCATGGGCTTCAGCTCTTCCTGTGTTTTCCTTATTCTGAGAAATAGCATCAATATTTAAAAATTGTACATTAAACCATACTTTATTCTGTTTTCTTCTGTCTACCATCAGTAAATATTCCTCTGATAAACAAAATTGTACTTCTGAGGAAATATTATTCATTTCCTCTATTAAAATGGACATTAACATAACTTTGTTGCTGTCCACAGCCAAGTCTTCTAAAAAAAAAAGCTTGCTAACTGGCTAACAGACTTTACATTAAAAAGACCATTTCAACTAAAAAACATTTGATTAGAGAACTTAACTGCTTTTTTAAAATTATCAATTAAATATCATTCTATAGTATTCTCCTTTCCCTTTCCTTTCAGTTTCTCTTTCATACACACTGCTCCCTCTCAAGTCCATGCTTTGTTTGCCTTTAACTTTGATGTTACATGTGTGTATATTACGTTATGGTCTTACTGTTATATGATTTCAGGGCAGACCATTTAGAATTAGATGACAAATTGGGGGGGTTTTCCCTGTGGACAATGTAGTCTTCCACTCTCAGAATTCCTTATGTGCCTGTAGTACTCTGTTTAGGGATGGGGGCCCACAAGATTTACTCCTCCTGTGATAGCATGTGTGTTAGTATTATCATTGTTAGATACTAAATAGACAGACATACTTAGGGCGGCATGAGTGTTGGTTCCATGTCATTTCTAAAATTTATGAACTCACAACAGACTTAGTTTTCTGTCTGGCTCTCACAATCTTTTCTTCACTTTCATGATGTTCTCTGAGCCTTTGATGCAGGATTTCTGTTACAGATGTATATACACTGTAGTTAAGCAATCCATGGTCATTTGTTCTCTGCATTTGACACATTGTAGTTTTCTTTGACAGTCACAATCTCTAAAAAGTGAAGCTTCCTTGATTAGAGATGAGAACAATACTTACCTGTGCATATAAGGATAATTATTTACAATGCAGTTAGAGATTATGCTAGTTTACAAAAGTTGTATGCACAGGTTTTTCTTTAAGATTCATGACCTCTCTAGACACAGGAAGTTGACTAGATTTCTAATACCAGTCATTTCCTGTTGAATGAAGGTCAGGTAGGGTAGGGAGTGGGGACAGAGGAGGTATGGGAGGTGGAACAGTAGGAGGGTGGAGAGGAGGGGGGGATAAAAATAAATAAATTAATTAATTAAAAAATACAGTTAGGCCGCTCTTGGCCACTACCCAGATAGGCTTTACAACTGGATATAACTATCAATTGCTTCATTCTTTTAGCATCATGTACAGTACCTACTTTTGGTACCATGAAACTCAGTTCTCAATGAAGAGTCTTTAAAGTCACATCCATGTCTAATCCCCTAATTTTTATATTCCCAGTGCTTGGTGTCTTCAGCAATAGAAAATTGCCTTCCACCTCTGGAATGCAAACATGGACAACAACAGTATTCTAATTTTTTTTTAGTGTTTTTTAAAATTTCCCTGACCAATAATCTTTAAAACAGCATTCTTCACACCTAGTACTGGAGTTTCCTTATTAAATCTATAACCTTTAGTGGTGGATCATTGCCTGCCTAATAATGTCATATATATATATACATATGTATGTGTGTATATATATATATATATATATATATATATATATATAAAGTACAAGTACATAAACACCTCTCTACCTTAATTAACATATACACTTAGACATTCATACATACATTCATATACAAATGAACACACAAAAGCATATGAACATATGCACATGAATACATTATATACATATACATTATATACATATATATTTATATATGAATACATATTCCTATAGACCTCTAAATCCATAGCCACATACAAGTGCACATACACATGCACCTATACAATGCATATATACACATGTACACACATATACACAGTCACATGTATTCACAAATTAACCACGTCCAACTCATCTTATGTCAATGACACATTAAAACAAAGAAACCAAAAAACGATGGGAGTAAAAGAAAGAAAGGAAGAAAGAAAGAGAGAGAGAGAGAGAGAGAGAGAGAGGAAGACAGAAAGAGAGAGAAAGAAAGAAAATTACTACAGGCATTATCTTTTGTGTCCAAAATTGGATTAATATGTCATCCAAATCCCTTTAATATAATGACAAATATATGCTTTTGATGCTCAGAATTACTTTAGTTTAAAATATGAGAATTCTCTATGCAATTTTGATTATTTATCAAATTTTAAAGTTATAGAATACTCACTTTTTGTAGAGCTTCCTTCTTATTTTGTATTTATATATTATAAAAAGATTGGTAATTTCAATGGAACAAAACCAATTTCTTTATTTGCTATTTTTTGCTTTATGTTTGTATTCATTTATTGCATACAAAGAATTTTAAAAATGTTTTAACTGCTATTTTCACTCAGGAATAACTGTGCTGTAGTAGGCAATAGAAAAAAAAGACAAAAGAATTTTGGGAAACTATTGGAATAAATATCTAAATGAACTATATTTGTTCTCATAAGTATAAACAGTCAATAGGTAAAGAGCACAATGCATGTGCAAACATTTGTAGACAAATTTAATGACAAGGTTCATTATATGTAAAGATTAAAGTTTGAGATAGCCAATAAATTAAAACTTTTAAAGTCCATGTTCACTGATGATTTCAAACCCACAATTATTAATTTCTTACCTATGTGAGTCAACTATGCCTTATCCTTTCAGGATGTTACTCTCTTAAAAAAATGCAACTGTAAAATGACATTTCAGGATTTTTGAAAACTATTTTTCTAGCAGTCAGTATCTTCAGTGAATTGCAGATATGGGGGAAATAACAAATGACTCACTTTTCATAGCAGCATAGGAGAAAGTATTGAATGCATTTTCATAAAAAGCAATAGTTACATGTTTATATGACACAAAGAAAATTGTTGCAATGTAGAATGGCTGCTCTTCCCTAATGGATGTAACAAAAATGCTTTGAGTGAATATAGAGATCAGGCATTGAGCCTAATAGATATTTAATAGATCCTGCCTTTATTTCAGTTTCTATTTCAGACCTTAAGGAAGATTTCTGACTGCATTTATCTAGGGCTTTTATGCTTTCATTACACATAAAGGGACTAACCAGGAGGTTTAAAGCACAGCATGAATGCGTACTGAGGCTACTATATTTATAAATAAACATAAATTGAAGATCATTTAGTCACAATGAATTCAAAATTGTGCACTAAAATTATGTGAAGAACCATTTGAAAGCCTTATGTGAATGACCTGATGCTTCTGATTGGGTCCCCTAATATTCTTCAGTGTCAGGGCTAGAAGTTAGATATACAGGTTGCTCAAAACAGCAAGGAGTATTGGAATTTAAATTAAGTCCTTTGAATAGAATTATCTACTGAAATTCCATGTAAAGGATAGTTTTAAGGGAGATAGCTGCTGATCAGAAAATACAATTAAAAATAAAGTCACTTACAAGTAGAATGAATCCTTCCTACAAAATACAGGAAAGATGAAGCAGTTTTCTATTAAATACAGATTAAAGCAGTCTGTGATCTGCATCATAGGAAATATACTAAGCAGACTCCACCAAAGAAAAATAACTCACTCTTTCATAAAGGCAGGCAGATGTAATCCATCACACATGGGTTCCTTGTCCTGATCCAACAAAAAAAATGCAATTCTACCTGTTCTGTGACAAGCTGGACGTAAAATCCTGGAGCCCTCTGTCTGGCTAAAACTAGCATAGGAACTGAAGATATATTTCTTCCTCCTAGTACCTGCATCAGAGGATTGGCTCAAAGGCAAAAGACACTGCTGTCACTTTTAAAAAAACATTTAAGAGAAACATAGGAGTTATAATTTCCAGTTTTCTAAATCTAACGTGACTGATATATGGGAGTTTGATATTTATACTTTCACTACAAGCACAGGTTTCACTATTTTGTGATGTTTACCCTTAAACCAGGGGTGAACGGGAATTCAGGAAATACAGGTCAATAGGAAAGTACGAAGCAGAGGATTAATTTTCCACATGTATCCTACAGGCACTGGATATTGGCATAATTCATGACTGACAAAAACACAATGCAGGGCAGTATAGTATATAAGAACAATTTGAATATTTACCAGAACATGCAAGGCTCGTATGGTGGATACAGCGTAGTGAATGCACATTATGTATACTTAGGTCAAACACAGATTTCATACTGAGGCAAATTGCTTTCTATTTTCAATCTGTGCTTGAATTCCTATTTTTTGTATATAGTTTATTTCTTTCCCAGCATCACTCAAAACATCATACCCAGTGTCTCACCAAACTTCTTTGGCCACATTGAAAATCCATGATCAAGGCATCATTTAAAGATATTTCTTTTCAGGGGAGAGTACGCTTAATAATGATAAGCTGACTTGGAGACAACTAATTTGCTAAACTTGAGTTGGAGGAGAAAGATTATAATAATTATGCATTTATTATTTTCTACAGCATTCAAATATTTTCTGAGGAAGTCTGAAATATTTAAGGTGAAGATAATACACATTTAGTACTAACATATGTGCATATGTATATATATAAATGATACATATCAAGATGGATGATTTTCTTTTACAAAAATTCCTATTTGTATCCCTTTGATCTCAATTTGTTGTCTAATTGCTCTAGCTAGGACTTCAAATATTATATTGAATTGGTAGGCTCTAGTCCTTGATTTTAGTGGGATTTCTTCAAGTTTCTCTTCCTTTAGTTTGATGTTGTCTACGGTTTGCAAAATATTGCTTTTATTATGTTTAGGTATTGGCCTTGAATTCCAGATATTTCCATGACTTTTATCATAAAGGGGTGTTGGATTTTGTCAAATGTTTTCTCAGCATCTAAAAAGATGATCATGTGATTTTTGTCTTTGAGTTTGTTTATATAGTGGATTGCATTAATGGATTTCAGAATATTGAACCATCCCTGCATCCCTGGGATGAAGCCTACATTATGATGATGGAAGACTGTTTTGTTGTGTTCTTGGATTCGGTTTGGGAGAATTTTATTGAGCATTTTTCCGTAGATATTCATAAGGGAAATTGGTCTGAAGTTCTCTTTCTTTGTTGGGTCTTTGTGTGGCTTAGGTATCAGAGTATTTGGGTAGAGTACCTTCTGTTCCTATTTTGTGGAATAGTTTGAGGAAAATTGGAGTTAGGTCTTCTTTGAAGGTCTGATAAAACGCTGCACTAAACCCATCTGGTCCTGGGGTTTTTTTGTTTTTTTGTTTGTTTGTTTGTTTGTTTGTTTTTTGGTTGGGAGACTATTAATGACTGTTTCCATTTTTAAAGGGGACATGGGACTGTTTAGATCATTAATCTAATCCTGATTTAACTTTGGTACCTGGTATCTGTGTAGGAAGTTGTCCATTTCATCCAGGTTTTCCAGTTTTCTTGAGTATAGGCTTTGGTAGTAGAATTTGATGATGCTTCAGATTTCCTCAGATTCTGTTGTTATGTCTCACTTTTTGTTTCTGATTTTGTTAATTAGGTTGCTGCCCCTGT
>NC_034606.1:14523466-14542752 GCF_900095145.1 Mus pahari | reverse complement strand
AAGAAAGAAAGAAAGAAAGAAAGAAAGAAAGAAAGAAAGAAAGAAGAAAGAAAGAAAGAAAGAAAGAAAGAAAGAAAGAAGAAAGAAAGAAAGAAAAAGAAAGAAAGAAAGAAAGAAAGAAAGAAAGAAAGAAAGAAAGAAAGAAAGAAAGAAAGAAAGAAAGAAAGAAAGAAAGAAAGAAAGAGCTCATGGTTTGGTTGATTCTTTGTATAGTTCTTTTTGTGTCCACTTGGTTGATTTCAGCCCTGAGTATGCATGCTGTCTACTCTGCTTGGGTGATCACTAGGGTAAATTTGCTTCCTTTTGTTCTAGAGCTTTTAGGTGTGCTGTCAAGCTGGTAGTCTATGCTCTTTCTAGTTTCTTTTGGCAGCACTCAGAGCTATGTGTTTTCCTCTTAGGGATACTTTCATTGTGTCCCATAAGTTTGGGTATGTTGTTGCTTCATTTTCATTAAACTCTAGAAAGTCTTTAATCACTTTCTTTATTTCTTCCTTGACCAAGTTATCATTGAGTAGAGTGTTGTTCAGCTTCCACAGTATTTGGGCTTCCTATTACGTTGTTATTGAAGATCAGCCTTAGTCTGTGGTGATCTGATAGGATGCATGGGATAATTTCAATATTTTTGTATCTGTTGAGGCCTGTTTTTTGATCGATTACATGGTCGATTTGGGAGAAGGTACCATGAGGTTCTGAGAAAAAAAGTATATCCTTTTGTTTTAGGATGAAATGTTCTATAGATAACTGTTAAATCCATTTGTTACATAATTTCTGTTAATTTCACTATGTCTCTGTTTAGTTTCTATTTCCAGGATCTGTCCATTGATGAGAGTGGGGTATTGAAGGCTCCCACTATTATTGTTTGAGGTGCAATGTGTACTTTGAGTTATAGCAAAGTTTCTTTAATGAATGTGGATGCCCTTGCATTTGGAGCATAGATGTTCAGAATTGAGAGTTCATCTTGGTAAATTTTACCTTTGATGAGTAAGAAGTATCTCTCCTTATCTTTTTTGATAACTTTAGGTTAAAAGTCGATTTAAATCAATATTAGAATGGCTACTCCAACTTGTTTCTTGGGACCATTTACTTTTAAAATTGTTTTCCAGCCTTTTACTCTATGATAGTGTCTGACTTTGTCCCTGGGGTGGGTTTCCCATAGGCAGCAAAAAAGTTCAGACAATGAAATATTTTTCATGATCTCCACTACAGTGTTCCTTTTAAACTTATGTGCCAATAATTATATCATAATATTTTATAAGTTTCTTTGTGTTTAATTCCACAATCTATCTAAATACAGGCCTTGGTGATGTGACTATACTTAAAATGCAGTATTTAAAATGTCACCTTTGTGGGTTTGGTAGATGTCTCAAGGGTAGGGTTATTTACAGTCATTTTCAGGCTCTGTCAAGCACATGATCATCTATGTTGCCCTCATCTGGATTAGTAAAATTATACAAACCAGACAGAAGACATATTTGTATCCTCTCTGAGGATGCCTGGTTATCAATAAAAGAATCTACATTTTCTTTCCTGCAGCCATATTTGTGGGCTTAGCAATAAAGCAGGCAAATATTAAGAGACTTCTTTTGAAGAACTTAACTTTTTTTGTATGAAATTGAGAATCGATACAACATGAATTTTTTTGTCTTGTTTTGAGACAGGGATTCTCTGTATAGCCCTGGCTGTCCTGGAACTCACTTTGTAGACCAGGCTGGCCTCGAACTCAGAAATCCGCCTGCCCCTGCCTCCCAAGTGCTGGGATTAAAGACATGCGCCACCACTACATGAATATTTATAGTAAGTCTGCTTTCCTTATTTCTCCTTCTATATGGAATCTCCTACCAAATCCCAATCTCTGATTTACTCATTTGATTTCATCCTTGCTTAACCCATGGCCCTTATTCAATTATATGATACAACACTTTTAATGAGAAGTAATATGAATTATTTTTCCTTTCAGTAGTTCAAAAACAGCACATTGCTGAATGTGCATTATTCATTTGGAGTGGCAGTTATGGTATGTCTTATAGGAAGGTAGTTCTTTTAAATAAAGTCATTAGCAATAGAACATGCGTCACACACCCTCTTAGTTAAGGAATGCTATTTCTGTGATGAACACTATGACCAATAGCAATGTGGGGAGCAAAGGGTTTATTTGGCGTGTCATTCACATCACAGTTTATCATCAACAGAAGTCAGGAAGGGAACACAAACAGGGTAGGAAGCTGAAGGCAGGAGCTGATACAAAAGCCATGGAGGAGTGTTGTTTACTTGCTTGCTCCTTATGACTTGCTCAGCCTGAGCAGGAACCCAGGGCTACCAGCCCAAGGATTGTACCACCCTAAAATGGTTAGACCCTCCCTCATCAATGTCTAATTAAGATCTAATAGATACGTTTTCTTAATAGAGATTCCCTCCTCTCAGCTGACATTAGCTTTTGTCAAGTTGACATAAATTTATCCATTATAACACTGACTATAAAAGTAATTAGTTAAAGCATCATGTATTCAGTATGAAAATTACAGAGTATATTACTTGGAAATTTGTTGCTTTGCACAAATTTTGATAGTTCTCAAGAAAATCTACAACAAAGTTCTGTAGAATTTAAAGATTAAAACGATATACACATTTTTTTGGAGACTAAAAATACTTAAAGATCTTTATAGATCCACTTTCCCTTTTTAGTTCAAAGGGAAGTATAAAGCTCCCTGATACTCTGGTAAGCTTGCCTTGGGGATATAAAAGATCTATCCTAGTTAAACACATGAAATAGTACTTTTAAATTATAAAGCTTGATCACTAAATTGTGTGTTTTATCTCTTATGTTATATGGGTACATAGCTGTGTAAGCTAGACAGTTTTATTTTTTTCTAACATAGAATGTATTGAACGATATCTCTTTCACAATTTGCATGCAGAGGGTACTTTAGTAATCCATCTTTTTCTTCTTCTTCAATCTCTTTTTCAGGCTGACTGGAAGCTTTGTGCCAGACCTGATAGTGAGCATGAGAAGCCAAATGTGGCTCCATCTTCAAACAGATGAAAGTGTTGGATCTGTTGGCTTCAAGGTTAACTACAAAGGTAAGAATGAATTTCTTCTGCAGAAACTATGATACCATAATACAGTCAAAGAATACTTTTAAATTCTGGTTTAATTGAATCTACAAAGTGAAGGAAAGTGTATTTTCTATAATTCAATGAACAATACATTTAAAAAGAAATCATTTTCTGTACCACCATAGATGTTGATTATTACATATCTTTAAATAAATTAAGTTTTCCTTTAAAACATGTCAGTTTTCATACCTCATGTCTTATCCTATGGTTTAGTCATATTGGAATACCAACCTTTCACAGAACAGAACATGAATTTAATCTCTTTAAATAATTTGCCTGACAAAACAGCTGTTATGAAATGATTAAAAGTATTTGTAAATGAATTTAACCCTCAAATTTTTGGGTGCTTGTTTGTTTTAATATATGAGGTAAAATGTATAGTGTTAATTTTATGATTCACTTTCAAATAAGTCAGAGGCTTCGATGTGTTTTTAAATTACTAATGCCCATCTCAGTAATATGGATAAGAATTAATAACATGAGTGTAAAACCTCTTCCAGCTTCATTTAGTTCAGACAAATGCAGTTTAAATAAGAAACGTTTGAACCATTACTGAATTTTTATTACACTCAATATAGACACATGATATGCATAGTATGTAAAGGTATAATTCTACATGAAAAATATGTAAATATTAATACATGTAAATGAATCAGAAAGGTACATGTGAATGAGACTAATAAATTTTGCATATCTTGAATCTATTATTACTATTGTAGTAAAGTAATTATTCTCCATCTTATCAATTAACAATGTGAATAATTTTAATTAGCTTCCTTTTTGAAGCACTGCCATTCCTTTGTGTCTGGACATATGAAATGAATGCATGTTGTTGTCTGGGATAACACATTAATTCTATAATTTTTATCTGTAACTAAATTTAGTACTATATTAATTTGAAGAGTTCTAGAAATATGTGTAAATGCCATTTAAATAAAAATGAACACTTATCTATCATTTAAAATACATTCCTGTAGCAGTTAAAATATGCATCCCTCCTAAATAAGTGAAACAAATTTACAAATGGAAAAAATATTCAGCTTATGCTGGGATTGCTTACTTGATCTTTCCTTTCCTTATCACTTTAAATAGAGGAGCAAGGCAAGCATCCTCGCATTCCTTAAATTTTTCATCATTTTTCCAACCCTGTGAAAGATATTTGTCATAAAATCTATAGTTGGTTAAACCTCAGCAACTATATTAATCATTAATAGCAATGCTTCAACAAGAAAGGTATTGAAACTTAGAATGAGGTTATAGTGGCAGGGGGATTCTATCGACCTTTCTAGAATTCTCTTCTGTGCTGCTGTTCAAGGGTAGAGATTCCGAGTAAAGGAGCCAAAATTGGCACTATTTTATTCTCATTTTCTTTGGGATTCAATAATAGTGCTTAAAAGTTATTCTAAGAATCTGTGTATATTTCAATTACTGAATATGTTGTTGGATATAAAGCCAGACACTTTCCCTTTCAAGATTAAAAATCTACATAAGAATTCATGCATAAATATACACAGGTAAGATGCATCTGAAATCAGTCCAAGAAATTCTAGCTAAAAGTTTACTGTGTCTTTTCCCCATACTTCCATCCAGTTTTTTCCACTCTATCCTACTCATTGTAAAGGGAGATTTCCCAATTTTTTCCCTTTATCCTTGTCTCCAAATTCTGATTTAACAAGAGTATATGTTATTCCTGTATTTATTACTGTGTCTTTGGATACAATCTAGATTCTATATGACTTTGTTCTTATTTTAACCCATTACTTTGTGTACCCCTCTTTGAATCAAGTTAAAACATTTTTTAGTATCTACTTTAAGTTTACTTTCACAAATGACCACTTATTGTCTTTGAAAAGCACTATAAAAACAACTATGTAACCAGACCATTGTGTGTGTGTGTGTGTGTGTGTGTGTGTGTAAAACCATCCTTATATTCCCATTAACAAGCATCCAGCTACATCACCCTGACTATCCATTCTATTGAGGCTGAACAAATGATTTTCCTGTATATATAATATACATAAAATAAAATGTTTTTTAAAAGTCTGTTTTCCTGTGATATTTTCTACAGTGAAAAATATCCTTCGAATTCTCTATTATATAAACTGAGTTCAAACTAAAAACATAGTTCATTCTACATAGTTCCAAATTTTGTAGTGTAGTAGCAGCCTCTTCTTCTAAAACATGTTTATAATTACCATAGTCTCTATGGAGTAGTATGTTGGTTCTAAAGGAACATCTGCTAAAATCCTTTCAGATTTCATCTAAATATCTCCTCTGTGTATGTGATAGCATTAGATACACAACTCAACTTACACACAGCCTTTTTTAAGAGTATAACATTTGTATTTTAAAGGGCTAATTTTTTGAGAATTTCATTGATTGTTTTTATTATAGTTACAACCCTGCTAACTTATTTGATTAATACCCTATCATTTCACATACACAAAATCTTTGTACACTTGGGTGGTTTTTTTTTTTTTTGATTGTTTGTTTTATATTTGTGCATTCTAGTTAGTACTGCCATACATTTTGGTATGAGCCCATCCACTGAAGTTCAGTCTATCTTCCAGGAGGTATACATTCCCCTGCTCCTTTTATTGAAAGTAGATTACTTTCTCATACAATATATTTGGATTTCAGTTTCCTTTAGTCAATTCCTCTGAATTACTCTGTAATTCCCCCTCCCTTGTGGATCCGCTCCTTTTTATTTTTTTTTCAGTAGAAAAGAATAGACTTCAAAGAGATAAAAACACAATATAACAACATAAAATATCATAAGATGAAATTTAAAATATCATATTGAATTTGGAAAAGGCAAACGAACTGAAGGAAAAGAGCCTAAGAGAAAGCAGTAGAATCAGAAACCTTGTCTTTCACATATTCAGGATGAAATTACTAAGCTGAAAGCTATAATATTTAGACAGATGACCTGGTGCAAACAAATGTCAACCTACACTTGCTTCATCAGTCTCTGTGAGTTCACATGAGCTTTGCTCAGATAATTTAGAGGGCCTTGTTCTCCTCTATTCCTTCTGCTTCATTTATCAAGAGGTTCCTATACTTCAAGGGAAGGGATTTGATGAAGACCTCCCATTTAGAGTCATGTGTTTCAAGATCTCCCCTCTCTCATTGTATAATTTCTAGTGGTGTACCTCTGTATTTGTTCCCATTTGCTACAAGAGGAGGTTTCTGATGAAAGCTGCATAAGGCGCTGATTTATAAGTATAACAAATTATCAGTAGGAGTCATTTAACCACCCATTTTTTTTAAAAGATCAGTAATATTTTGTTGTAAGATAGACCTCTTAGCTATCTAGTCTTTGGTTCTCAATCATCAAAATGGTATCAGATATGAGTTCTATCTTATAAAATGGGTATGAAGTAAAATCAGATGTTGGTTGCACTTATAAGCTTTATTCTACCTGTGCCCTAGTATGTTTTGTAGGAAGGACAGCATTGTTGATCAAAGTTTTGTAGCTGTTTTGATGTTTATGTTTATCTTTTGGTAGCCTGTAGAGTACTTTCCTATACCAAAGACTCAAGAATGAAAAGATGAAGCTACTAATTTTACCTCTCCATAATCAATGAGTTTTATGGAAATTATCTTCAGCAATGGGGTTTTGTTGTCAGTTTTTGGAGAACAACTTATTATCTTGGCAACATCTGGGTGTGAGGCCATCCACTGGTGTGTAGTCTAACTATCAAGAGTCACACATTAATGCAAGAAACAAATAAACAATCAAACAAAATTCCTTTTCTCCAAGCTATCAATTTCCAATAGCACCTCATCTAAGGGTGGTACTTTTTGACCAAGTGTTCTCTTTAACCTGTTCATCCTAGCATTTTATCTGCTTTAGCTTGGTCAGAACTTAGTCATACTCTCATATCAACTATGAATTCATATGTCCGTAATGTTGTTTCTGGTAAACACTATTAACGTGTAGCTATCCACTACTTCTTATTCCAAAATGATCCCTTGACTTTGAAAGGACTGGTTCTAATATTGATGTCAAATTTAAAGCTGAGATTCTGCATTTTGTTATTTTCTACATTCACCGTGACTTGTTGTAGGTCTCTGTGTTAACATATTTCAAGAGGAAGGTTTTAGATAAAGCTGAAGAGTGAAAAGATGTAGTAATGTGTGGGTATAATGCAGTCACCCTAAAAAGGGACAAAAATTCCACTACAAACAAAGTAGACAAAGAAATAAAATTTGTGTTCTGGGAGTGGATTACTACTATCATAGACTCCCAATTACTGTAGGTTATTGCTATTGTTCTTGATTGCCTCTAATGAGCATAAATATAAAACACTGCTTCTGAAGACATCATACACTTGAGTAATACAGAGAAATAAAGCTGCTATTGACCTGAAAACAGCATCAACACTGTCTAGCTTCAAAGTGATAGAAAGTACTAGCCATGTTGACAGTGTAGAATACTGATCAACACTTTCATCTACCTGTGAATCATTGGAATTATGATAACTACTGGCCTGGCATGCTATGCCCACTTGTACAATGACAGCACATATGTCAATTTTAAATTACATTTCAGGCCTATTCAAAAGAAAGAACTCACATGGTTATAGGGACCAAGAACATATGGCTCAACAGGATATAGGCTCTATAGGAAGACTTGCCCCCTTTACTTTGCTAATGGAACATACCTTCTACTCATATATTATTTTTAACTTACATATGAAAAATTAAAAGGACCACATGTATGCACAAGTGTGTGTGTTTGTGTGTTGTGTGTGTGTGTGTGTGTGTGTGTGTGTGTGTGTGTGTGATCTTATGTTTCCTATTTAGTTCAATAAAATTACCCAAAAAGAAAGGTTGAAAAACTTTAATCGGAAGAAAACATCATCTTAAAACAAATTGTCTTTACAAATTTATAGTGTAATCGAATTCTAAGTTTGAGAAATAGAAATGTCCAGACTGCTTCTCATATTCCTGAGATACAGAAATGAAGTAGGAAAGCAATCAAAATGAGGGATAAAACATTGTAAGAGTTATACTACATAATAAGATGAAGACTGTTTATGAGTATAAAATTAAATACATTTGCTTGGGATATCTGATTTAAATATCAAAACTTTAGAATTAACCTGTAATATATGATGCTGTTTGGACAAGTGTATTGGTTATACTGCTGTGAAGGGACTGCATAACTACAGCAATTCTTATAAAGGAAAACTCTTTATTTGGGGTTGGCTTACAGTTCAAATAAATAGTCCATTATCTTCATGGCATGAAGCATGGCAACATGTAGACATACAGGGTGCTTGAGTAGGTGCTGAGAGTCATACATTTGATATGCAGGCAAAGAAAGAGACTCTGAGCCAAACTGGGCATACAATGAGAATATGAGACCTTAAAGTCTGATCCCACAGTGATACACATTCTTTAATAAGCTCACACTTACTTCTACAAGGTCAAACCTCCAAATAGTGTCAATCCCTATGGGCCAAGCATTCAAACACATGAATCTATGGAGGCTGTGGGAGGGCAAACTATTTTAGGCCACCACAGCATGGTAGAAGTGGATTTATCTTAAGCAGCAGGTAAGTGCAAGATGAGAGTAAAAGTTTCCAATCAATAAAATAGAAATGTAGTGTGTGTGTGTGTGTGTGTGTGTGTGTGTGTGTGTGTGTGTGTATCTAAGGCTAATTTAAAGTTTTTAAGTGTAATCACAGAACACTGATTTAAAAAGCATTGCCTAAAATCCCACGAGAACCATTAGAAGTTAAATATATTTTTCTGTAATCAATAATATCTAAGTATCTTAAACTGAGTTAATGAGTAATGCCTTACTTAAACCATTATTCAAGATACATCACTAAAAAAATCTAAAAAATAAAATCTTTGTTTATCTTTCCCCAATGGCCTTAGAAATATGAATTCTGTTTGTTTATTTTTCTATTGTAATTTTTTCTAATACATACTAACAAAACAGGAAGCAAACAAAAAGAGTTCTACCTAATGGCCATATTAGTCTCTATTAACAGTGCATGACTTTGGAGAAGTATTTTCATCTTAATCTTTGAAACATGAAGAATTATCAAAGGATAATGAATATTTATCCAGGTTCTTGTATGTCTCAATCTTTTTCCCTAAATTACCTCACTAGATTTCATTAAAATTGCAAGAGGTGAGAATTATTACTCACTTATTACATGTGAAATGCCTAAGATGTAAGCGTTATAATAATAAGAACTTTACTTTGTGCAATAACTGAAGCCATTCTTTCACAAATGTGAGCATGCCATTATTCATAGTGTATATGAATGAAGGACAAATGAATGAGTCAACAAGTATAGCTCATTAACCTACCGCAGAACAGAGACACACGTTTAACTTTGCTAACTTCATGCTGTCTTCTATTATCTACTATTACATCCAAGGTGAACTTGAAAGAGTTTTAGAAGCATGTGCTGCAGATGCTAGCCATTGTCAATAACTTGGGGAATACTAACAGAGCCATGTTAAATTTATAATGACCCATTATATCATCAGATACATAAAAACATAACATGTGCACATGCAGTTCACACACATGGCAGAAATCTAACACATTTTCGATAGGAAATTATGATTTTAAAAATGTCGTTGAGAATTATCTGATTCTTCTAAATGTAACACTTCTAGGGTTCTAGACCTCATAATATCTCCTTTTAGAAATTAGACATTAAGCTACTTTATTCATATTTAGTTATATGGGAGTATTCTTCAAGAGCATGAACTGGTGGTAAAAAATCACTTACTTTTATAAGCAAATGTATGTTCTTCTGATACAATTACTATCACCCTTCAAATGTCTGATAATTTCACAGCTATACTATAGATAATATAGTTGACAAGGATCAGGTTTTGGGAGTTTTGGGAGATAATATGTCTATCACTTTGAATAGTACATTATGTGTTTATAGACTGTGGCCTCAAAACCTCTATATTTCTATAAATCTTAGCAGTTGTTTAAATTTATTTAGACATCTAAATTTTGAAATAGCTTTTAACTAAAGTGCATGGTGAGAGCTTGAAATTTTGATGATGCCAGTTGGTTTTGTGGAATGACCCATAATTTTAAAATGGGATAGTTTCATTAAAAATGGCTGATTTTTTAAATATTTAGATTCATTAATTTTTATGGTTTGAAGTGAACTCAGTGTCCCTTGCCTCAGTGAACATCTGATGAGTAGAAATGACATTCTTTGTTTAAATCTAAGTCTTTTACTAATTAGGACTCATGCTGGTGATAAAATGGATTGATAGCGAGAGTTTGGAAATTATATAGTTACAGTTTTTAATTCAAAGCTAAGTTTTAATAGAACTAAAAACTTTACTATAAAATGCCTACTTGATGAAAGTATTCATTTTGTCTGTCTTTCTTCCTTCTTTCCTTCTGTCCTTCCTCTCTCTTTCTTTCCTTTATCCTTCCTTCCTTGCTTCCTTCCTTCCTTTCCTTCTTTCTTTCATTTTTACATCTCAAACAGTGTTTCCGTCCCTCCTCTCCCCCTATTTTACCTTAGATATTCTCCCACAACTACTTCTATTTCCCTTCAGAAAAGTGGAGACAATCCATGAATATCCGCCAGCTATGGCACATTCAGTTGCAGTAAGACTAGGCACCTCCTCTCCTATTAAGGTTGGACTAGGTAACCAACTTGAAAGAAAGGATCCCAAATGGTGATAAAAGAGTCGGAGACAGCCTCTGCTTCCACTATTAGGAGTCTCACAAAGAGACCAAACTATACAACTGTAGCAGCTATGCAGGGGGGCTAGGTCAGTGCAGTGTAAGCTCATTGGTTGTTGGGTCAGTTTCTGTGAGCCACTAGGAACCCAGATTAATTGATTCTGTGGGTTTTCTTATGGTATCTTTGACCTCTTTGTCTCCTACAATCTGTTCTCCTCAACTTCTACGACTTACCCAAGTACAATCTAATGTTTGTCTGTGATTCTCGTATCTGTTTCTGTCAGTTGCTGGGTAAACCTTTCTGATGGCAATTGGGCTAGGCAGCAATCTATGAGTATTGCAGATCATTAGGAATGATTTCATTGACTTTTTTCCTCAGTTCCTTGGTTCTTGCCTAGATCTCTGGGATATCCCACATTTGGGTCCTGGACCTCCAGGCAGTGTCAAGGGTGGCCTCCCTCTCATGGCATGGGATTCAAGCTAGATGAGTCATAGGCTTCATCCCAGAGAGGATGGTACTGTTCAACATATGATAATATGTCAGTGTAATCCACCATTTAAACAAATTCATAGAAAAATACACATGAATATCTCATTAGATAATAAAAAAGCCTTTGACAAAATCCAACACCCTTTCTTGATAAGAGGTCAGAAAGATCCAGAATACAAGGAATAAACATAATAAAGGCAATTTACAGCAAGCCTACAGTCAACATCAAATTGAATGGAGGGAAACTTAAAGCAGTTACACTAAAACAAGGTACTAGAAAAGGCTGTCCAGTCTCCATCACTATTCAGTATAGTACTTGAAGTTTTAACTAAAGCAATAGGACAGCTAAAGAAAATCAAGGAAAGATATAAATTTGAAAGGCAGATGTCAAAGATGTTAAGATAGTATACATTAGTGACCTTAAATATTCCACCAGGGAACTTTCTACAGCTGATAAACATTTTCAGAGAAATGACTGGATATGAAATTAACTCAAAAAAAAAAATCAGCAGCTCTTCTATGTAACAGGTAAATGATAAGGGGGCAGAAAAAATATCCATCAAATAAGGTTTTAAGAGGTCTACTGGAACAAGAGATATTTATTCTCTGTAGAAATACAAAATAAGGAAAATTTTCTAAACCTAAATGTAAAGTTATCATTTTAAATTGTTTGACATCTAATCAAGTTCTACATTAATATTTTCAATAGCTATCAGAGTTATACTTTTCTAGAGATATTATCTACCTGTTTACATGCTCTTGAAAATTATTCCTTTTATATCAGGAATAACTTACTGATTTTTAGTATTAAATAAATAATATTTTATTATAGATTTGTAATTTGTATTAATTATTTTATGCATTTACATTTCAAATGATATCCCCCTTCCCGGTTTCCCTTATGCAAACCCTCCATCCCATCATCCTCCCTTTTGCCCCTATGAGGGCAGTTTCAACCTACCCACTCCTGCCTCCCCATTCTAGCATCACCCTATGCTTGGGCATCAAGCCACCACAGGACCAAGGGCCCTATGGCCCACTGATTCTAGATAAGGTAGATATGGATCCCTCCATATATACTATTTTTTTAAAAACTTATTTTATTAGATATTTTCTTCACTTACATTTCAAATGCTATTACGAATGTCCCCTATACCCTCCCCCTGCCCTGCTCCGCTGCCCACCCACTCCCACTTCTTGGCCCTGGCATTCCCCTGTATGGGACATATAAAGTTTGCAAGACCAAGGGGTATCTCTTCCCAACGATGGCTGACTAGGCCATCTTCTGCTATATATGCAGCTAGAGACACGAGCTCTGGGGGTACTGTGCTCTATCCTATAGATGACTGTGGGCATCCACTTCTATATTTGCCAGGCATTGGCATAGCCTCACAGAGATAGCTATATCAATGTCCTTTCAGCAAGATCTTGCTGGCATATGCAATAGTGTCTGCATTTGGTGGCTGATTATGAGATGGAACCCCGGGTGGGGCAGTCTCTGGATGGTCCATCCTTTCATCTTAGCTCCAAACTATAGGTGGAACAACAATATAAGCTCTTTGGTTGGTGGTTTAGTCCCTGGGAGCTCTGGGTGGTCTGGTTAGTTTATATTGTTCTTCCTATTAGTTTATAATTCCCTTTAGCTCCTTCAGTCCTTCCCCTGCTCTTTCTTTGGGGTCCCTGGGTTCAGTCTGATAGTTGGCTGTATCTGCATCTGTATTAGTCAGGTAAGCCCTGGCAGAACATCTCAGCGGGCAGCCATACCAGGCTCTTATCAGCAACCACCTTTTAGGATCAGCAACAGTGTAGAGGTTTGGTGTCTCCAGATAGGATGGATCCCTAGGAGAGCAGTCTCTAGATGGCTTTTCCTTCAGTCTCTTCTTAATTATTTTTGGCCCTGCATTTGCCATATACAATAACAGTTCTGTACCAAAATTTTTGAGATGGATGGTGGCCCCATCCCTCATCTTGGGGGCTGTACCTATCTATTGGAGGTGGTCTCTACATGTTCTCTCTCCTGTTTCTTGGGTATTTCAACTAATATCATCTCCTTAGGTCCTGAGAGCCCCTTGCTTCCCTGACACCTGGGACTTTCTTTTTTTTTTTTAATTATTAATTATTTTCTTTATTTACATTTCAAATGCTATCCCGAAAGTTTCCTATGCCCTCCCCCCACCTCTGCTCCCCTACCCACCCACTCCCACTACTTGGCCAAGGCCTTGCCTTGTGCTGCGTCATATAAAGTTTGCAAGACCAAGGGGCCTCTCTACCCAATGATGGCTGATTAGGCCATCTTCTGCTACATATGCAGCTAGAGACACAAACTCAGGGGGTACTGGTTAGTTAATATTGTTGTTCCACCTACAGGGTTGCAGCCCCCTTAAGTTCCTTGGGTACTTTCTCTAGCTCCTCCATTGGCAACCCTGTGTTCCATCCAATAGCTGGCTGTGAGCATCCACTTCTGTGTTTGCCAGGCACTGGCATAGCCTCACAAGAGGCCACAATATCAGGGTCCCTTCAGCAGAATCTTGTTGGCATGAGCATTAGTATCTAGGTTTGGTGGCTGATGATGGGATGGACTCCCGAATGGGGTAGTCTCTGGATAGTCCATCCTTTCATCTTANCTCTAAATTTTGTCTCTGTACCTATATCCTTTCATGAGTATTTTGTTCCTTATTCTAAGGAGGAATGAAGTATCCACACAATGGCCATCCTTCTTGGTTTTCTTCTGTTTTTCATAATGTATCTTGAGTAGTGGTTACCCTCAGTTCCCCTTTCCTGACTGTTTCATATTTCTATTCAATTTCCTGACCCTTCATCCTTCTCTCCTGTCCCTTTCCATAACTGATCCTACCCTTCCCCTTTTGCCCCCTTCCCCCCTCATTTCCTCTAAGGTCCCTCCATCCCTTTATCTCCTGTGATTATTTTTTACCCCCTTCTATGTAAGATCAAAACATCCACATTTTGGTCTTCCTTCTTCATTAGCTTCATATGGTTTGTGGGGTGTATTGTGGTTATTATGAGGTTTGGGGATAATATCTATTTATTAGTGAGTATATACCATGTGTGTTCTTTTAACTACTTGCTTTACATCTCTTTCTTGTTGAAGTGGGAGTCCATTATTGCAAAATATGAAGTATGCAGGCCTAGTAATACATCTCTTTAATGCCAGCAATTCTATATCATGAAATAAGGGAATTGTAGGTTCAATTTCTATATGAACTACACAGTGAAGTGTCGTCCATGTTCAAGTTAGACATTAATTGTGTCTAAATAAAATCTGAAAAATAAAAGAGTGTCTTTGGGTATGACTGAGTGACAAGAGTGCTTGCCTATCATGCATCAGGTTATAGGTTTAGTTACAAGTACAATAACCAACCATTGATATTAACAACTAACATAAAAGACAAATTAAAAGACAGTGCCCAACATGATTCCAACCAACACATAACATCATTGGTATTCTCTTTCACGTTGAAATATGAAGTCATATATTTCATGTGGAAAACTAGAAAATCATGGTGCTACCTTGGTGTATGAATCTATGACCTATTTTGAAGAATAAATCTTATCATATCCCTCATTCTTATCTATGCATCATAGGCAGCACATCCAAAAACATTTTATTAAGTCTACTTGATTTCTAGATAATTTTTCTCTGGAAAAATTAATAAGAGGTATTTGGCATACAACTGCCAGATTCTCCTTTTTAGCAAGAACATCAAGCAGTCTTTTAGTTTCATCAAATATATGCACTTAAAGAGCACATAAGAATCAGTCATCCTTGGTATATCAACTATCATAATATTTTCTTCTAGACTCTATTAATTCTATTATTTTATATTAAAAATTTTGCTCTTTTTTATAGTACTCAGCTGTTGTTGTTTTTTTCAATGTCTCAAGTGAAAGACATAATATACCTGTAAAATGAAAAAGTAAAAGTAAAAATCATTTAAGAACACTGTCAAAACATAGTGAGACACGGTCTCTCAAAGATGTTGCATGTATCCGACCCATATTAGTAGTTTGATTACTCAGAGAAACTACCTCGGAGGAATCTAAATTTCCCTTATAAGTAATTATCGACTGTAGATTGCTTCTGGGTTAGGGATCCGGGCATGTGTCCACATCTCCTTTCAACTCTAGGATCCCATCTGACACACACTCATGCAGGCCCATTGTATGCTGGCTCAGGCTCTATGAGTTCATATGTGGATTATAGTTGTTAATTTAGAGGTCCAGTTTCTGCCTTGTCTTCCACAGGGTTCTATAACCCTGAGAAGGATGTGATAGAGATGCCCCATGTATTGCTTAGTGTTCCAAGGCTTTTCATTTCCTGCTTAATATCCAACTGTGGGTCTCTGTATCTGTTCCCATCTGCTACAAGAGGAACCTTCTCAAGTGATGGTTAAGCAATCCACTAATCTATGAATATAGAAAAAGATTATTAGTAGTGATTTCATTGCTACATTTTTTTAGGATAGTAGACCATAGTTAGGAAATCATAGTAAGTTGCAGAAAATCCAACTAATAATGGCTCAAGGATACACGATTTTATAATTACAAAGTGACATTGTCTGTAGAAGTGTAGTTGCCGATGTCGGGTGCTTGCTTCACGTTGTCATCAGGAAGTTAGGCAGTCCCTTCAGTCATTTCCAGTTATCTCAGGACATATGTCTTCACTCTCAAAGTCATAACATTACAGCTGTTATTCAAGCAGACTAGAAATCAAAATCCATTAAATAAAAAATGATTAGAACTGGCATTTCCCTCTTTTATTTTGATGGCTAGGCCTTTATTATTCAAGCATTTAACACAGTGATCAAGAATATGTTGAAAAGAGTCTCCATCTAAAAAAATAATAATCTTTTCAGTCTTTGTGCTTATAGGTATTGTATGTTTATGTATGAGTCGCCCTTATGTGTTCATGTATACACTGTGAATATGAATGCTCATGTATGAGGAGAGTAGATCACTGAATTTTTTTTTACTCATTATCTCAATAGCATATTTTTTGAGGTATGGTCTCAGAAATTTGAGCTCACTGATTTTGTAGACTCTTTGACCCATGAAATGGACACGTTGATGCATCTTGTCTATCCTACAGCATTTTTTGCTATTGACAATCAAGGCTGTGCCTGGTTTTTTTCATAGTGGCTTGTGATCTGACCTCTATTCTCTTACTTGTGTAGCAGGAATTTGACAAACTCAATCATTTCACCAGACCCTCAAATACTATCAATGTAGCTTCCTTTCTCCTCTTTATAGTCACCTGTCCCATTATGAGAAGTTTCTTAATACTTAGTTCCCACTCTTCACAAAAGTTCTTTTTTAAATATTAGGTCAACTTATTGATATATTGCATAACATTTTGTCATTAATTGAATTTACGAATTTGAAGAATGATTTTTTGTTTGTGCTAGCATCTTTAAGCAAATTTGTGACTTGTGAAAAAATTACAAAAATAACCCCAAATAGTCTATTGTTATGACTGCTTAACTGAGTAGAAGTGACATATCATTAAGAACAGAAGGGTTTTAAGTATAAATCTATCTGAATATTACTATTTAAATGAAAAAAATTTACTTTTTTATTCTTAATAAGTTATTGAGATTTCTTGTTTATTAATGAAGATTATATTTGTAAAAATATTTTTCAGAAAGTAGTTTTTTGATATATAGGCACTTTAAGTATAATAACAAATTATTTTTTAAAACTGTGGTGAAGCTGTGTTACCCTGAAAGTTTAGGAGTATATGATAATCCCAAGGGATAAATTTCTTCTTTTCTTACTGGTATCTACTTTTCCTTGCTCAGCAGAAACCCTTCCCCTTTGTTCTGTTGGCTGAAACCACTCTGGGTTCTGTTGACCCTCATCTTTCCCTGTTCTTCAAAGCTCTATAGAATTTGGCTAAATTCCCTTTGATACAGTTATCATATAAGGTCCTGGGCAATTGATATAGATTCTGTTTGAAAGAAAAGGTCTTTTCTGTGGTTGTTAATAGTAAGGGTCATTTCACTTGGTGCTACAGAGGGTCAACTTTTATTATTTTATGTCAATAAATGGCTACCGAGACAAAGAAGAAACTGTCAATAGCAAAGAAAAGTGAAGTGTTATGGACATAGCTTAAACTAGTAAATTTAGCTCTTGATGAAGGAAACTTTTGACTTCAATTCAAATGACACTATATTTAAGTTACAGTTATTAAATTTCTGTACTTGACAATTCAAATAAAGTGAGGTAGGATATAGACTCATTTTCTCTTTAATTCTTTTATCTCATAAGATACATTGTATATATTATAGTTCAAGGCTTACAAATATATTTTTCTTTTAAAATTGTATTAATATGGGCATAGGATTATACCGTGACCCTACAAAAATACCATTTGTATGTGAATTCATTTTAATATATTTTGTTATCTTTTTTTAAGTATAAGAACTCCTTAACTCCCTTCTACTAGCAATATAAATCCATTTTGGTCAAATATCTATTAATTTTAGCACTGGTGTTTTAATGTTATTGAATTAAGTTATGGCATCATTAAGTTTGTCCTCAAAGCATGAGATTGATTAAAATGTTTTGAGAGTAGCACTAATTATTTTGTTCTTACATAATTAATTAGGATGCTAAGGCCGAGTTACTTAGTTATCACTCAAATCACATGGACTAATAGAAACATATGTGAATATTTTATTAATTTTTCTCCTTTAAAGGTTTTGTGGCTAATAACCTACAATTTAACTTAATTATATGTAATCAGTTGATTTGTAAGAAAGGAGCTAATAAATCTACTTAAAATTATTTTATTTTAATGGTCTTGAAATAACTAGGTAGTCAAATGCTCTTCACACATAATAATCAACATATGCTATCCCACATGTTACACATAATTCAGATTATGATATGTTATTAATTGAATATTTCTCCTTAATATTATAGTATCTATTTACTATTATCTATTCCCCCCCAAAAAAAAAACCTAGAATCCCAACCTGCAATATAATATAATTTGGAGAAGGCTGTTTGGAGAAGTAATTAATTTCAGATGAGCTTAATTATGGTATTGTTCTTTTTGGGAGTGGGTTTTTTCTAATTAATGTAGTTTTCTTCTGATTTCTTTACTTTGTTCCACATGAGAGGAAAAGAATCTATAGAAAAGGGATTTATTAAAGCATAAAATGACATCTTCCCACAGCCACTATTATTAGTACCTATAAACTTTCTCTGAAGAAATATAGAAGAATTGATATTATATAAAATATCTTACAAATTTGAGAGTTCACTTGCTGAATTAAATAAAAGATTAAGAAAAATCTCTAGGGAAAAGCAGTATGTCATTCTTTTCCTTTTTCCATATATGAACAGGAAAATAAAATGACCACTGGAAATCTTGGAAAGACCCTAGCAGAGTCTCACCATGAGGGTATCCTGAACCGAGTTTTCCCAACATTTAGAGTGTAAAATTTTGCTTGTCTGAATACCTAGTAATAAGACATTTTGTTACAGTCCTTAAAGCAGATACTATACAAGCCAAAAATGGACTAATTGGACTATATATGTTAAAATATATAGTCATTAAAAGACACTGAGTAAAATAAAATAGAAATGACCAATTATGTATTAGTTACTTGTCTTATTAGTGCAACAAAGTATCTATACAGCAATCTTCAGGAAAAAAGTTGATTTTAGCTTAATCCAAGTGTATAGTTCACCATGGAAATGACATTGTGGTGGAAGGAGTTTGAAGCAGTTGTTCACAACCATCCTCAGTCAGGTAGCATCAGTCCATCATGGCAAGGAGCATATAATGGTAGTACTTTGAGAAAGATGTTTAAATTGCATCTAGCTTACAGCCTTAAGAAGTTCAGGATGCTCACAGCCAGCTACTGGATGGAACACAGGGTCCCCAATGGAGGAGCTAGAGAAAGTACCCAAGGAGCTGAAGGGGTCTGCAACCCTATAGGTGGAACAATAATATGAACTAAC
>NC_034606.1:14494368-14522166 GCF_900095145.1 Mus pahari | reverse complement strand
TTCTATCTCCCAGATTCCAAATTAGGTTCACTGGTGAGCCTTCCAATTCTGGATTGTAGTTCATTTCAAATATAGTCAAGTTGACAACCAGGAGTAGCCACTACAGTTAGTAATAATTATAGCGATTGAGACTGGTGGATCTCTATGAGTTCAAGGGATGTTTGCTCTATATGTAATGTCCAGGATAGTGAGAGATACACAGAGAGACCATGTCTCAAAGAAAGAAAGAAAGAAAGAAAGAAAGAAAGAAAGAAAGAAAGAAAGAAAGAAAGAAAGAAAGAAGAATAAAATAAAATTAAAAATAATTTGGTAAATGTATTAATAAAACGTCACAAAGAAGAGGAAAAATTAAAGTGTATATAAATTTGAATGTATATACATAACATAATTATGGAAATAGAGGCCATATATGTAAAAGAGAGAAATGAAGGTTAATAGGGAAGGTTTGGAGAGAGGAATGGGAAGGAAAAAATGATGCAATTATTTTTTCATAATCTCTAAAAAGATAATTAAAAATCATTATCAGCAGGCAAGGGTATATTGAAACTATCAGGAGATAAATAATAAGAAACAATCTTTTTCATTAAGTGAATATAAATTAACATTAAAGAAAATAAGTAAAAAAAACACCATGTTTTTCATTTAGTTATTGTAATCTGAAACAAGGAGATACTACCCCCACTAGAATGGTAAAGATTAGAAAATCGGGTGTTGGCAAGAAACTAGAATTACCAAAGCTTGTGTATACTGTTGGAAGATAGATTGTCTGCCATGACTTTTTTTTTTTTTTAACAATTTAGTTAATTTCTTTTTCTTGAAATGCTTTTTTTATTAGGGCATTGAGCTTTTCACATTCATACAATTACTCTGTCATTCAGCATTCCTGCCTGGAAACAGAGTGTGGACTTGGAAGGGGATAAAATCTGGACTGTAAAAAAAAAAAAAAGATTAATTACATTTCCAAAATACATTCATAATATCTCAATCATTTCACTTCTGATTTATAAAAGAATGTGTGTTACAGGCATTTTAGTATTCCTAAGATAGAAACATTATAAATGTTTATCTATGATGATCTATTAAATGAAGCAGTGTCTTATCTACAGGTTGTTTGTATGACAAATCCACACTCTGTAAACATATGCACAATAAATGAAGACCAAAATCAGTATGCAAATTTAAATAATGGCCCTCACTCCCAAAATGACTACTTGATGAATAAATCAATTTATATAAAATCCCAGAAAATAGTAACATCTTAAACAAAAGAAAATAAGATCTAAAGAGCTAAAAACAGATCATTTTGCAATAGAATTATTGAAGGTAGAATTTAATACCAAGCTGGGAGAAATTTTTTATATGCTGATTAATCTCTGATTTTTAAATATGAGTGTTTGTTAAGTGACTCAGTAGTATTCATCAGCATTACAATCCCCACACTAGTTTAAAATATACTATATGAAAGACATTGCTATTCTGAGAAAATTAGCGTGAAGACCATGCACTGGAAGATTTTAACAAACTCTAAAAAGGTAAGAACAATATTTTTCACAGGCTAACATAGTTATTGTCTACAAAAGATTGTATTCTTCTGAGTAGGTTGACTTTATATTCTATTACATTATATTATATTATATCATATATTATCATTTTAAGTATGTAAAATATTATTATAAAATATATAATATATTTAGTATGTATATTTAATATTTGTATTATATATTATATTTACTGTAATATAAAATATAAAAATAAAACTGCTAAAGATGTAGTAGTGCTCATATATGAAAAACATACCTTAAATAACAAAGAACTGAAAATCTTATTTGTTTTCCATTGTTTTTAAAAACTATCTAGGATGAGAATGAGTGTATCTGGGTATTATGATCAATTGTAATGTGAGGATTTCTCTTTACCCTTTATAACTAAATGATCACTAAAGTATCATCTCAGATAAACATGCATCTAGAGGAAAAAAGTCTGTCTAGTCAAAGTAAAAATTCATTAGAAATAGCTGGTTGTTTCTATATCAAGATGAATGTGTCTAAAAGGTCTTAACTTGGACTTTCTAAGGACTGATTCTTGTCGAAACTAGAAGTATCCTTTCTTTTTCAATACATATGATTTATTGCAATTTTTGAACTGTTTATATCTTCCACCTAGTAGTTCATTCTTCTATCCCCTAAAGATTGAAAATTTGTGCATCATTTCAAAATTGAGCCTCATTGTTTTTGAGTAAAACTATTATTTAAAAAGTGTTCAATAAATGTCATACTGCCAAAAACTATTGACCTCTGGTGAAAGAGTTAATTATTGATTTTCTTATTTGTTTTGTGGTTGGTAAATAGAACCTTTGTTGTATATCATGATAATTACAGTACCTAACATGTTCAAATAAAGGTCTGATAAATATTGTATTATGTTAACCATAAAAAGAGTTCTGTGAAATTAATGTAAAACCAAAATGGCATTACATGTCAAAGAATTACTCTATTATTAAAAGTTATCCTTTAACTTTTTAACTCTGAAAGTGTGCATTCATGCCAAATACATATCACGAATGAATAATGAAATTCTTGCGATATTTTATTTAAAATATATGATTCTCTCAGTCTCGTGCACTTAATAAACTTTCCTGAAATATAAAATCAAATTAATAAAATTAAATGATATAAGCCAACTTTCAAAAATAAAAAATTTTCAACTTTACAAATATTTCCTGTTTTACCAAATACTATCTAATTGGTCAAGTAGAATTCAAGCTGAAGACAACAAAGAGTTTGAAGAGCATACTTTGATGGTACTGACATATTCTTTCAGAAAAGTCTTCTCCTGACCATAAGTAATAGTTCAATATATACAAAAGTTAAACTGAATGTTTTAATTTCTTAAAAATAAATTATTTTCCCAGAGCTGTGTCTCTAGTTGCATATGCACCAGAGGATGGCCTAGTCGACCATCAATGGGAGGAGGGGCCCTTGATCTTATGAAGATCATATGCCCCATTACATGGGAGTGCCAGGGCCAGGAAGTGGGAGTGGGTGGGTTGGAGAGCAGGGCTGGGGGAGGGTATAGGGGACTTTGAGGATAGCGTTTGAAATGTAAATGAAGAAAGTATCTAATAAAAATATATTTTTTTATATATGCACATAATATCAACATTAATTTGATGTATTTTTATGCTTGTAAAATTATACAGGATCCTAAATTAATTCATGCAAACTGCCCTTTCCTTTGCATTGTTTCTGTGTACTTAGCTGATCAAAGATTTGCTGTCAGGCCAGTTTCCATGTATTTAACAATATTGACCTTAAGTCTCTGGCCTTCTAAGTTTTAATCTTTTTGTGATGAATTAATAATTGATATACTTATTATGCTGTCCATGATTATTTTAGTCAGTGCTCATTCACTGCAATCAACTGAAAAGGTTTAACAAAACCGGTGACAAGGTGTCTTTTGTACAAGTTCTACGAAAACTCTTCCACAGTGTTCTCCAGGTTTGATAATGTTCTGATTATGACCTCTTAGCACTGACCCCCTAACACTCCTCTCAGTTTTCCACTGTTTCATCTTTAAATCCTCTTCTCTTTGCATCAGTTTCATAGATTGTTGCACTCCTACAGTCTTAAAAAATGCTTCCTCTTGCTTATGAAAAATTATAAAATATATAATATATTGAGGGATTTCTAACCTTTCAGCCTGCCTCTCAGAGAAATGAAGGCTTATTTTAAAACGTGGCTTATAAAAAGCTTTATGTTTGACTAAGCTCTATTTTTTCAATCTTTGCCATTCCTTTTTTAGCTTAAAGTTCTTTTTCTTTATTCTATATGTTATATGTCAAGTTCCTTGAAAATATTACTATTCTGAAATATGTTTTTGGTTATCCTAACCTGTTGTAAGAACTAACTTTGTTTCTATACCCATGGAATTAGAGGTAGTGTAATATTTTTTGTAAATTTTATAGTGCTCATTGATTTCTATATGCCAGGAATTGTGAAAAGACTAGAGAGTGCTTAGTAAAAGAGTAGATACTGAGTCACTGTTTTCAGTTGAATGTGATAGAAAATAACACCATCTTTTCAGTGTAAGAAATAAGAAGGAAAACAGAATGTACTTTGGGGGGACTATCCCAAGGCATTTAACAAGTATCAAGGAAAAGCTTCCTGGAGTAGTGAAAATGACATGGGATGTGAGGCTTAGGAGTTGTCATGGAGACAGGAATTGGGCAGCATTATGAGTATGTGAATGAGGTAACACATTCTAGTAGAAGAGCTAATAAACACTATAGAACATGTGGCAGAAGTGTAAAAGAGAGAAACAGAGAGGAATGATCTTGGATCTAGGTAAGTAAATGGGAATGGATATATTGTGATTTCCTGACAGGAACATATACAATTCTGTTAGGGTTAAAAATGTCAATTTCACCAATAAAGAGGGGACTCAGTCCTTTAGCTCTCAACTATGCCTATTTTCTAGTTTTCTCTGGAAGAAAGAACAATTATATATTAAAACCATAAAATAAAAATTATATAGAATTCAGAAGGTATTTCTTAAGATAGTTTTGTGGTAAATGCTCACTTCTGTAAAAATGATGAAACTGAGGTGCAAACACACAGACTCCTTTTTCTCATGATTGAACAATGCCTGAATCAGTGTCAAAGCACATATAGGCTTGTATGGGAGTAAGTTTCCAGTATTCTCCCCTGGGCACACTTGCTCTTTCTCTATGGTGGGTATAAGTGACTAACTGAAAAACAGAACTTTGTGCTGTATAACAATTTTGTCCAAAATTGAATAGATATCAACAATTTAAACAAAAGACATTATTTTGAGATTTGTTTATTATAATTTTAATTGGTGAAGAAATTTTCAATCAAAGAAATGTATCAATTCATTCAGAGAAACACAGGATAGTATTCTATATCCCTCTTAGGGAATGAAGTTATATGTAACATATTTAGCTTTATAGATTTTGAGGTTTGCTGGAAGAGTTATGGGTTAGCTTCATTTAAATGAACAGAATAGCAATGTAATTTTAACACATCTAAAATCAGAAATGTGTCTTGATAGTTTTGGTGCAGACTTTTGGAATAGAAGCAATCTTTGTTCAAAAATTTAAAAGACTGGCTGTTTTATAATGTCTCTGTAGCATTATAAGAAAGAATAATAATCCAAGCAGACCTAAGAACTTTTATTAGTGTGTCAGTGGTCTATAGTTATAGGGAAGATTGACAAATGTTCAAAAGATTGACTAAGATGTAATAGTTTAGATCCATAGACATTTAGACATTTGTTTATTGGATCTAGTGTTTTCATTTTGTTTTAAAACTAATGCTAGTTTGTTTACAATAAACATTTAAATAGGCAACTATCCTTCTATTATTGTCGAATTGTGTTTATGAATAAAATCATTTATTCAAGTCCATTCTCCATCTACTCCCTTCCAATTCATTACTTCAAACATTGTTTTTTCTTTCTCCAAAGTTCATGTACCCATAAAAGAGGAAACTGAATCCAGTAAGAGATCTTTTTTTGTAGATGGGTATAGAACTACCTACAGGAGCGTGAGTAGTCCCCCAGATACTGTAAAGTTTTAGAAGAATCACCCCCCCTTTAACAGAAGCCTTGGGTTTTCAACACTATTTCACTAATGATCAGAGTTTGTGATACTCCTCCTTCCTTGCTGGAAATTTGGTTATTTTGATCTTGTGAAAGTTTTTGGCCAGAAGTAATACCTACTATGAATATATATGGTGTATATGACATTTTATATAATATATATTACATTTTATATATTATATATATATAAAATGTAATATATAAATATAATCATCTGGAAATTCTTTCTGTAAGTTTTTCATCATTATTTCTGAGCCTTGTGGAGAAGAGGTATCATATTTGTCCCATTTTAGAATTGAGAAATCCAAAATCACTATTCTCTACACACTTTCTCTGTTGTCTATATCAATTTCTACCTAATGATAAGGATGGACAGGTGTATTGACCTATGAGTATGAAAATATAATTTAGATGGCAGCTTATTACTCTGTCTGTTTAACTTAGTAATAGTGTTATGTTCTCACCTATGTCCCATGACATAACAATTCAGGGAGTTTTAACGTGCTTAATGTTAACAGCCATTAATTAGTTCCATCTACTAGAGACATCATTAACTCTAATAAAAAATGGCTGATAATTTTCTTAAAGTGTGTACTACTATTTTGCCAGTATGCATATGTTGAAAGGCCAATCATTATTGTAGTTATCAAGATTCACAGTTGGGCAAGACTGTTCATCAATACCCATCTTGGTAATTTGCATAAAGCCTATAACTATTAGAGATGAAATTTCTAGGGTGGTAATAGCTTAATTTCTCCTTGTCCTGTGATTCAAGTGAATGGTATCTTTAGCAATGAGATTTTACTGTGAAGTTCCTATTGCAAAGGAAAAGAGCAATAGGTGATGTTTTGGGGCAGTGTCTGGGACCCCAGTAAACTAATGCAAACTATAAGTTTTATGTATCACTAGAATATTTATTCAATAACTTAATGTATCTGGAAGAGGTAAAACTGAGTGAAATATAGTAGACTGTGTTTTAGAAAGAAATGAATATTACAGATTATATGGAAAGTTAACAATTTAGAAGCTAAAAATATCCAAATAATATGAGAGGATAAGAGTTAAGGAGGACACAACATCTGTCCCCAACACTGGGAGTAACTGGGACTGGTGGGAGCCAGGCATGCAGGAACTCTGTCAGACAAGTGGCATGGGTTCTTTCCAGTCTGTCTGGGCTGGCGCCCAGAGCAGACCTTGGGTGCAAACTCCGCAGCCAGACCCACAAGACCCAGAGGCAGCTCCACTCCCAGGTTCTCCAATGCACCCAGGATCAGAGGATCCCGGGATCTCAGGATCCCAGGAGCTTGGTCACACCAGGATCTCAAGGTCCCAAAGGCAGCTTGACTCCCAGGAGCTCTGACACACCCAAGATCTCAGGATCACAGGATCCCAGAATCACAGGATCACAGAGACAGCTTGATTCGTGGGAGTTCTGACACAACCAGGATCACAAGAAGGACAGACTCCAGTCAGACATAGCCAGGGCAGGTAGCAACAGAGATAACTAAATGGCTAGGGGCAAGTGTAAGGACATAAGCAACAGAAACCAAGATTACTTGGCATCATCAGAACCCAGTTTTCTCACCATAGCAAGACCTGGATACCCCAACACATAGGAAAAGCAAGATTCAGATCTAAAATCACATCTCATGATGTTGATAGAGGACATTAAGAAGGACATAAATAAGACCCTTAAAGAAATACAGGAGAACACAGGTAACAGTTAGAAGCCCTTAAAGGGGAAACACAAAAATCCCTTAAAGAGTTACAGGAAAATCCAAGTAAGCAAAAGAAAGGAACAAAACCATCCAGGATGTAAAAATGAAACTAGAAACAGTAAAGAAATCACAAAAGGAGACACACTGTAGTTCGAAAATGTAGGAAATAGATTAGAAGTTATAGATGCAAGCATCACCAACACAATACGAGAGATAGAAGAGAGAAACTTAGGTGCAGAAGATACTATAGAAAACATTAACTCAACAGTGAAAGAAATGCAAAAAGCAAAAAGCTCCTAATTCAAAACATCCAGAAAATCCAGGACACAATGAGAAGACCAAACGTAATGATAGTAGGTATAGAAGAGAGTGAAGATTCCCAACTTAAATGGACGGTAAATATCTTCAAGAAAATCATAGAAGAAAACTTCTCTAACCTAAAGAAAGAGATGCTCATGAATGTGCAAGAAGCCTACAGAACTCCAAATAGACTCAAATAGAAAAGAAACACCTCTAGTCACATAATAATCAAAACACTAAATGCACTAAACAAAAAATTTTAAAAGCAGTAAGGGGAAAAGGTCAAGTAACATATAGAGGCAGACCTATCAGAATTACACCAGACTTCTTACCAGAGACTATGAAAGCTACAAGATCCTGGGCAGATGTCATACAGACCCTAAAAGAATACAAATGCCAGCCCAGGCTACTATACCCATTAAAACGCTCAATCACCATAGATGGAGAAAACAAGATGTTCCATGGCAAAACCAAATTTACACAGTATCTTTCCACAAAACCAGCCCTAAAAAGGATAATAGATGGAAAACACCAACACAAGGAGTAAAACTATACCCTAGAAGAAGCAAGAAAGTAATCTTTCAACAAACACGCACAAACATAAAATTCCACCTCTAACAAGAAAATTAGCAGGAAGTAACAATCACTTTTCCTTAATATCTCTTAGTATGAAAATTAATATTACCAATATTACCTAATTGATTGAAATTCAAAAATATGAGGAATTAGAAATTTGTCAGCTGTCATCCTGCGGTCTTTTTAATTTGGCAATGGGAAAATAGGTCCAATATTGTACAATCCATATACACTTTCTGCTTGTTTGTACATGACAGGGTTTTGGTGTGTGCCACATAATGGTCTTGAGATCATGCTTTGCCTATATCAGCCTCTCTATTAGTAGGATTATTTATTTGATGTTTTTTACACTCTACTATGGTTTTCAGAACAGCTTACATATTTCAAAATTATTTATGCAGCCAAAAGAAATGTAGACAATTAATTTGGGNGGTGGCTTGTAAGAGAACAGCAAAGAGTGAGACTGAAGGCTTTGCTTGATATTTATAATTATTGTATCAATTTTGAAGAAGACTTTATAAATTACTCTTATTCTGAGAAGAATGGTTTTCAAAATCATCACATACCCTTACCTAATGTCTGTACCACACTCCAAGCAGGGCCATTGTTCATTAATGAATGACTTCATGGATAGACCAACTTAATACACACACCATTTTTTAAATGAATATAACCTGAGGGCTGAGAATGATGACAATCACTCAAGTCAAATAGCTTTGATCATAGCAGGAAATCTGTATCCAAAAATCGTGCCTACAATTCATTTCTTGGTGCAGCAGAACTATCAACTCTTAGCTTACCTACTATGGAGGTAAAATCCTTTGATGTTGTGAGGAACATTCAAGTACAGCCTTATTACAATGAATGCCAGTGTTCAAAACTGTTCTTTTTGTGTTTGTACCATTGTAAGAGCCAAAATTTTAAGCTCTACTAAAAACAAAACAAACATACAAAAAGACTTTATCTATTTATGTTCATTAAAGAAAACTAATAGTGATATATTTTTTAAAAAATATCATACAGTTAATATATTTGGAGTTATTTAAAATTAATATTGAGAAAAACATGTATTTTCAGTATTACTATAGCCAAACATCTACATAAGACTGTTCAATTGAGTGTTGTTTTATATCTAACAACTTTTATAATACTCATTTAATTGTTACAATATTTCAAAACTTTTAAGGAGTATGATAAAAATGAAAAGTATTGCAGGTTTTGAAGGGGTGTGTCTCTTGGAGGAGTTGGAGTACGAAAGGGAAAGAAGAATGTGATGTAAGTCTATTCACTCAAATTTTTGTTTGGTTGGTTTGGTTTGGTTTGGTTTGGTTTGGTTTGGTTTGGTTTGGTTTGGTTTGGTTTGGTTTGGTTTGGTTTGGTTTGGTTTTTCCAGACATGGTCTCTCTGTATAGCCCTGGCTGTCCTGGAACTCACTTTGTAGACCAGGCTAGCCTCGAACTCAGAAATCCACATGCCTCTGCCTCCCAAGTGCTGGGATTAAAGGCGTGTGCCACCATGCCTGACTTCACAATGTGTTTTTTAATGTTAACAAATTCAAATAAATTGAAATTATGTATCTTTTCTTATTTTATAATGCAATAAAACTTAAATCAAAGGAAAAACACAAAATAATACATACACAGATTTACAAAAGAGTTTAAATAGAATTATATATCTAAAACTCTAAATGTATTATCTCCCCTAAAACCCATTGATCTAATTCAGTGACATTCTGAAACCTATACTGTGGAAGGAGGTAAGGGATGTGGAGCAGTAGGTGGGTAGACTGGGAGGGGGAAATGAAATAAGGAGTGTAAAATAAATAATGATTTAATTTTAAAAAAGAAACCTATACTGTACTGGATTATACCAATGAAAGTTGAAAAGGAATTGAGTTATATATAAACAGTATTCAAGCTAACCCATAAATTAATGGAAATATTGGACTAAACACTTAATAAGATTGATATTAAGTATACATAAAAATTTAAGTAAATTTAAATAATCTGATGACATTTTAATCTAGAAAAAAAAGACATAGCACAGAAAAAGAAATATAACCTGAAAATGAAAGGGAAGAGAGTGGTGAGTGACATTCAGGACTTCCTCTAAGAAGAGAAAAGGAAAACATAGATACTTAAGGCATTACAGGAAGAAACAGTTAACATTATTTAGAGCAAATCAGAGAGAGCTTTCATAGAATTTATCATTGTTGCTTTTCTGTGGCTATGAGAATATGTCATAAACTATAAAGTGGAACATTTATTTGGGTTTACTTTCTCAGAGGTTTAGAGTCCAAGATGATGAAACAAAGGTATTAAAGCAGGAAAGGCTGATAATTCACATTTTGATCTACAAGTAGACGCCATAGATACACACTGGAGATGGTGTGATTCCTTTGAAGCCAGAAGCTGCCTTCAGCGGCATACATCCTCCAGCAAGACTGTACCTCCTAAAACTCTCCAATAACTTTTACCATCTGAGAAGCAATTTTTAAAACATATTTCCCTATAGGAGCCATTCTCCCTCAAACAATCACAACATTTCCAATTGAACAATTCATTAAGCAAAGGAATATGATTCAGTGTGATTGTTTACATATTTATTTTAATACTATGCATGTTTACATAGTGGAAATATAAAACTCCTACAGTATATAAATTTGTTGTATTGTTTCAACAACAGCATATGGTAGACTAAGCATCAAGGAAAAGACTGAGGGTTTCTAAAGAAAAAAATAAAACATATATTTTAACAGACTAAACAAAGAAATGTTGAACACCAGAGTATTTTCCAAATTCAAGACACAGGTGGGATAATCAGGCTATCTGAGATTATGGACTTTGAGTCAAGTACATATTAAATAAATTGCTGCTGCTTGTTTGCTGGAAATCTTCCAATCATAACTTTAGCTGTTGACACCTCAGGCTGCTGAATGTTTATACAGTGATGGTGGCAATATTTGGGGACTGTTGTGAAAATGCACGGATAATTTAATATTTTAACAAGCTTTAAATATTTTTTCTCCTGGGAAGATGTATTATTTTGTAGCAACATAAAAATGCCCATTTTAAATAGTTTTATTAATTCTAAGTACATTAATCTTTTAAAATATTTCTGTCCTATTTACATAATGGAACAGTTGTTACTTCTGTCTTTTTGATGTAATTAATATGGAATTCAGGAAAACAAACAGGTGGAAACTGCAATAAAAAGCAATCACAGTATGTGCACATTTGTCCAGAGCACCTTGCATCATGTGCAAGCTATCACATGTCTCCATGGATACTATGACAGATACCTCAAAATATGTCAGAGCTATTCTTTTAATAACAATATATTTCTTTCATAAAAAATATTTATATATTTATAGATAACATTCTGATAAAATCCATCAACTACTACTTGTCTACAACCACCCCAAGAATTCTTCACCTCTTTATCACTCAAATTTCATGTCCTTAAAACAACTCATTTAAGGTCTCTTCTGAGACTTATCCAGTCACTTAACTGTTATCCCCAAAGCAAGACAGGAAACCAGCTGGGCAAACTCCAAATTCTACATCTCCATATCTGATGTCAAAGCAGTCTTTAGATCTCCAACTCCTCTTTCACCTTTGTTGACTGCAACAAACTTCTTTCACCTGGGCTGGTTCCACTCCCTGTTAGGTTAGCAGCTTTCCTCAGCAGGTAGCCCACAGCTCCGGCATCTCAAATATTTTGTGGTCTCCAAGGCAATTTCAACGTTAGAGCTTCTTCTTTGAATCTCTGGGGCCACACATGATCTTCATGGCTCCTCTAAAGGGATGGTATCACTTCTCTAGATCTGCCCTCTGTAGCATTCTAAGCTCAGGTTGATCAACTGCACTGTTGCTGCTGTTCTTGGCGATCATGTTACTGGCATCTACAATACAATGATGTCTTCTACTGAAATGTGTAGAGTGACCAACCTGCCTTGGTTTTCTCAACTTTTGATCTATGTACTAACATTTATAGATTGATTTCTAAACCCAATTGGTTATTCACCCAACCTGTTCTTTATAATATATTTATGTACAGGTCCTACTTATAAGACTGTTTATTTGAGAAGATGATGTTAATGATATATCTGTATGAATTAAATTTATCTAATTTAGTTTTAAAAACTCATTTAAATAAACTCCATGTATCTGATTATTGCTGAAGAAAAAAAGGACATCATATCCTTACATAACAAAACATAATATTGAGATACCATTTATATGCAACTAAATATATAGATTAAACACTACTGAAGGAAAAACTCAGTTAACTACACTGTAAGCAACAAATTTTTATAAGGTAATTTATAATTGATTAGATTGGTTACAACAAATTTAAGAGGTTTTATCTAAACTGATTGACTTAATATAAGCTACAATATAGTATATAATATGGAGTATAAAAGAATAGACAAACAGATGAAGGAAACAACACAAGATCTAAGAATAAATCCCACAGTGAATTCAGCTGCACATGGCAAAGTGGCATAAACTTGCATCAGAGCAAACAAATTCTCTTTCACAAGTTATACTAAAACAAGTGGTCATATACAAGCATGTCAAAAAATAAATATATGCACTGACTTTGCATCCATAACAAAACTTTTTTATTAGATATTTTCTTTATTTATATTTAAAGTGTTATATTCCCCTCCCCGAAGTCCCTCCTATCCCATTCCCCCTCCCCCTGCTCACTAACCCACCCACCCCTGCTTCGCTGTCCTGGAATTCCCCTACACTGGGGCATTAAACCTTCACAGGACCAAGGGCCTCTCCTCTCACTGATGTCCCACAAGGCCATCCCCTGCTACATATGTTGCTGAAGTCTTGAGTCCCTCCTTGTGTATTCTTAGATTGGTGGTTTAGTCCCTGGAAGCTCTGGGGTTACTAGTTGGTCCATACTGTTCTTCTTATGGGGCTGCAAACCCCTTCAGCTCCTTGACAGCAGATGCTGATGAGGATGTGGAGAAAGAGGAATACTCCTCCATTTCTGGTAGAATTGCAAGCTGGTACTGGAAATCAGTTTGGTGGTTGCTCAGAAATTTGGACATAGTACTACCTGAGGACCTAGCTATACCATTTCTTAGCATATACTCAGAAGATGTTCCAGCATGTAATAAGGACACATGCTCACTATGTTCATAGCAGCCTTATTTATAATAGCCAGAAGCTGGAAAGAACCCAGATGTCCTTCAGCAAGGAATGGATAGAGAAAATGTACACTTAAACAATGGAATACTACTCAGCTATTAAAAAAATGAATTCATGAAATTCTTATGCAAATAGATGGAACTAGAAAATATCCTGAGTGAGGTAAATTAATCACAAAAGAACACACATGGTATGCACTTACTGACAAGTGGATATTAGCCCAGAAGTTTGGAATACCCAAGAAACAAAATCTTAACACCAAATTAATTATAGATCTAAATATAAACATAAAACAATAGAGAATCTATTAAAAACTCAGAAGTGTAAACCATTGTAACCTTTGACAATATGGTGACATTTTAATACAATAAAACAGTGCAAGGTACATAAAAGATAGAATAATGCAGTAATGTGAAACTTTACTAAAAATCACTTTTATACATATAGTAACATTAAAGAGATTATTCACGGTAAGAGAGATAAGCCATTAAGAACACATTCGTTAATCACTGTTGTCCAAAATATATGAACACTTAAACCAAACATTGAAAAAAATGGTTAACTGTGGGTAATGGATTTGAGTAGATTTCCTGGAAGAGAAGTACAGATGGAAAGTAAGCATGCTAAATGTTGTCCTACTTATCCTCATATACATCATTAGAGAAATGCAAACTAAAATAAAATTACATCATTGCCACCTTTTAAGTTTGGCTAAAATCCATAGCAGTGAAAGCACAGAAATGGCATTGTTGCAAAGCAAAATTAATTGCTGAGGGAATACAAAATGGTGCATTTACTTTAGATGACAGTTTCATCGTTTCTAACAGATCTGCATTAAGCAACCATGCTCTTTGATTTCAAATAAGCCAAAAACTTAGGTCCACATGAATATCCATAATACTTATCACTGTCAAAACTTGGCAGCAATCAAGTAGTCTGATAGTGAATGAATTCTGAACAGGGGTAGTCTTAGCAGTAAATATTAATCCTTTCCATCCACAGAAACCATGAAGGAAATAAGCCAAGCTTTACAAATGAAAGCACTAATCTGAAAGAGCTGCATGTAGCATGATTTCTACTCTATGACACTTATCTCAGAGACAAAGCTACTGATAGACTTTGATGAAGAGGAGTTGGGAATGAAGGGAGTCCTGGGATAGCGGGCGATTTTTAGAGCAGTTATTTTCAGTATTGTGCAATATTTTGTGCATATATCCCACTAAATACTTGTGAAAATGCAGAGAACTTAATAGCATAAAATGTTACCTCTGAGTAACAATGATATATTTGTCTAGGATGACTGTTTATAACAAATATCCCAACATCTTGCAGGCTGTTACTACTGAGGCCATTGTGTGCATGGTACCTTAGAAATTATGGATGGACTCCTTACACATTTTGCTTTGTTTAACAGTGGCACCAAAATTCCTCTACAGGGTTGATTTCTTTGACTTAAACAGTAATAATGAATAGAATTCAGTACTATTCACCAAGATGCCCAGAACTATTTTGCAATTTTCCTTGTCTGTTATGCTGATATAGTAAGAAAGATAAAGGCTTTGGGTGGAAGCTGATATGTTTAGGGACAATTTCTGATTTGGGCTACTATTCAATTCCCATGGTCCCTTTCCAGGTTTAAAAAGAAGTCTGAGCATATAACTAAGCTGTATATACTGGACAATACTCAAAACTGCCATTCATATTGATTTTGTTCTCATTGCATTTCAGACTATATTATGTCCATTAAACAGGCAAAACTTTGACTTAGACTGATTTGCCAAAAGAGTGAAAATAATAAGTTTCAATTTTCTAATTATTACATCTCTGTTAGCAACAAATAGAGATGGAATATTATCTTTTCCTTGTAATTAATTTATGTAGCACAATTACAATGCCCAAACAAATGATGATACATTTAAAGAAATTCTATAAATGTAATAAAATCCATTGCATGTTGTTCTTTGGAAGCAGAGAACAATGAAATGTTAAAATTCCGGAGGATCCAGCAATACTACTTCGGGGCATATACCCAGAAGACCTTCCAACTGGTAATAAGGACACATACTCCACTATGTTCATAGCAGCCTTATTTATAATAGCCAGAAGCTGGAAAGAATCCAGATGTCCCTCAATAGAGGAATGAATACAGAAACTGTGGTACATTTACACAATGGAGTACTACTCAGCTATTAAAAACAATGAATTTATGAAATTCTTGGGAAAATGGATGTATCTGGAGGATATCATCCTTAGTGNGGTAACCCAATCACAAAAGAAGTCACTAGATATGCACTCACTGATAAGCGGATATTAGCCCAGAAACTTAGAACAGCCAAGATACATTTTGCAAAACACAAGAAAACCAAGAAGGAAGACCATTGTATGGATACTTCATTCCTCCATAGAATAAGGAACAAAATACCCATGAAACAATATAGGTACAGAGACAAAATTTAGAGCTAAGATGAAAGGATGGACTATCCAGAGACTACCCCATCCGGGAATCCAGCCCACCATCAGCCACCAAACCCAGACACTATTGCACATGCCAGTAAAATTCTGTTGAAGGGACCCTGATATAGCTGCCTCTTGTGAGGCTATGCCAGTGCCTGGCAAACACAGAAGTGGATGCTCACAGTCAGCTATTAGATGGAACACAAGGCCCCCAGTGGAGGAGCTAGAGAAAGTACCCAAGTAGCTGAAGGAGGCTGCAACCCTGTAGGTAGAACAACAATATGAACTAACCAGTACCCTCTGAGATCGTGTCTCTAGCTGCATATGTAGCAGAAGATGGCCTAATTGGCCATCATTGGGAAGAGAAGCCCCTTGGTCTTGCAAACTTTATATGACTTTGCACAGGGAATGCCAGGGCCAAGAAGTTGGAGTGGGTGGGTAGGGGAGCAGGGGCGGGGGGAGGGTATAGGGAACCTTCGGGATTGCGTTTGAAATGTAAATAAAGAATATATCTGAAATAAAATAAAATAAAATTATCAATTAAACAAAAAAAAGAAATGTTACAATTATCCTTCTTATAAATGACCATGACTTTGAAATGTAAATGAAGAAAATATCTAATAAAATAATTTTTAAAAATAAATAAATAACCTTGATTCATATTTATAAGTAACTCTGCTGTATATACCTGCTGATATTTTTATGTTTCTTAAGTACTGTAAGCAAACTTATTAAACACTAATACTTGTTAAGAATATTCTTATATACAAAACTACCTGATTCAAAAAATAAATTAATGAATAAAATTTAGGAGATTATTAGACCTTATTCAAATACCAAATCATACCCACTATGAAATAAAAAGTAAAATACAAAACTGCACTCTTCATCAGAAATGATTTATGAAGCACATATTATATGGATTTGTTTCTAAGCATCTGTTCCCTCCATTTGTTTCTCCCTTTATCAGTGTCATACAGGTTTGATTACTGTATCTTTACAGGCTGTTTTAATATTTGGTAGGTCAAGAATTTCATTAATATTCAGATTTCCAAATTTATTTGTATTCTTTTATATTTTCTCTTTCATATAAACATTATAAATCCCTTGCCAAAATTCCTTAGACACAAATACAGTGCTGAGGCAGGGAATTACATTTATTAGTTAATTTTGAACATATTTACATTTTCAAAGTTCTCACATTTTCCAATGTAATGTATATTATTCGAAAAAAAAATTTAAAAAAAGAAAAAGAAGAATCTTTTTGTGTTCTATTCATTGTGTGATGTAACTTTTTGTGGCATGTGAAATATTCTGTTGGTATCATGCCTCTGTATAAGGAGAGAAACTGATAAAGGCAGAAAATTTTTGTTGGCATGTAGAGGAATTTTAATCCAACAACATGGCTGCTCTGGCAAAGGATCACATCCAAAGACCTAGGTCTGTGTTATCCAGCTGTAATACAGACACACTACACACCTTACATTCCTCTAGCTGGAATACAGAGTGGCCCTTTGTATACATACACCTTTAGTAGCAAACTTTCTCTCTCTCTCTCTCTCTCTCTCTCTCTCTCTCTCTCTCTCTCTCTCTCTCTCTCTCTCTCTCTCTCTCTCTCTCTCTCTCTCTCTCTCTCTCTCTCTCTCTCTCTCTCTTTCTTTTTTGTTTATTTTCTTTATTCATTTCAAATGTTATACCCTTTCATGGCCCCCACCTGAAAACCCCTCCCTATCCCATCCCATTTCCCCCTTCTTCTATGGTGGCGTTCCCACACCCACCCACCTCTCCACTCAGCCACCCACCCACCCACTCACCCACTGACCCACTCACTCCACACTGGCATTCCCCTACACTATGGCATCGAGCCTTCACAGGATCAAGGGCTGCTCCTCCCATTGATGCATGACAAGGTCATCCTCTGCTACGTATGCAGTTGAAGCCATAAGTTCAAACTCCTAATTGAGGGGCAAAGTGACAAATCAGAGAAAAATATGACAAAATGAGGCAGAGATAGGATAGGCCCAACTCTTACAAGGAGCTATTTAAAAGCAGAATAGGGATAGAGAATTGATTGGCAGTGAAGTGAGTTGGGTGTCAGTCAGTGAGTACAGTGTAGTAGAGCTGAATTCATTAGTGAAGTCATGAAGTCCATGCAGACCAGTAGAATAAGAGGGAACTAGAAGATTAGAACATATTGCCAGAGTTAGTTTGAGGTCAAGCAGAGCAATTCAGTGAGAAGCTGAGAGAACCATATTGAATCAGCCAGCTTGGAGAGGAGTTTAAGCCAGAACAGATGAATTGAACCAACCAGAAAGAGTTCAGAAAGAACCAGAAAGAGTATGTTTATTTAGCAGTAAACCTCTGAGAAGACAATTACATCTAGAAATAAAAGCAACATTTATATTGGAGTTTTAAACACATGTATTTGCAATATTGTGTCATCACTGTCTTTGTGTGCCCTATATTTACATCTGTAATTCTATTGGTAATGATACTTAAACTGAACATTGGAATACTTGGGTTAAAAGAAGTAACTGAAAATTTGAATATCTGACTTACTCTTCAAAAGGTGTTCATATAATAAATCATCAGATAAAAAAGACTTTGAGTTGAGGAAATTTTTTGCATAGTATGTTGGAAGTTCTACACAAAAGTAAGATGAGAACCCAAAGAAATTAAAATACCTTTTATCATTAGATTTTACACCAACAGACTAAATGAAAATTCTGACCCAACAGTTTATTTCTAATATGATTGTATAAATTAACTGGTAGAAACTTCTAACATAAATGTAGTGAAACTATAGCGTTGCTTTTGGATTAAAATCTGCTTTAAAAACATAATTTAAGATGTTCATTATCATTCACAGTTTTTTAAAATCAAACTTATTAACTGAAATCACATTTAAATCTAAAGGTTAAGAGCATACAACTAATGAGTAAACTTTATAATAATTCTTTAAAACCTTGCCTCAGAGTAGAAGATAGTGTCTAGTAGTAACACAGGGAAAATAAATGAGAGAAAACAGTGTCCTGAGAATTTCAATTTTTGCTATCCAAAACCTACCAAAGTTTCAGTTCATATTTATTTATGTATGATGGGGAAATTTGGGAAAATTATAACAACTGATACTATGAATCAACAAAACCACTGTATGAACACACTTGGAGCTGGTGTTGAGACTGATAGTGCTGATAAATAGCCAATTGGACAATAGAAATAGGATTATTTTATTATTCTTTGGAGATAATCAAACCTCTTGTATATGGCTTACATAGAAATTCCACAAAAGAGAGGCAGAAATGTCCCACACATTGCTGCCATATACACAAGCATCAGACTAGAACTTTTATACTTGCCATCACATCTAAACTTTACCCCTACTAAACAAAATGAATTCAACAACACTCAGTATAATTATTAAATTATTTTTTAAACTATAGGGTTTTTTTTTAATACTTGAAAGCTATAAAAGGTATTGGGTGGAGTTAGAGAAAGGACTGAGGGAGCTTAAGGGGTTTGTAACCCCATAGGAGGAACAACAATATCAACCAATCAGACACCCCAGAGCTTCCAGGGACCAAACCAAAAACCAAAGAGTACACATAGAGTGACACGTGGCTCCAGAAACATATCCTTTTTTGACAACAATGGGAGGAAAGGCGCTTGGTCCTATGAAGGCTCGATGCCCTAGTGTAGGGGAATACCAGGGCAGGGAGGCAGGAGTGGGTGCATGAGTGGAGGAATACCCTCATAGAAGCAGGGGAAGGGGGGATGGGATGGAGCTTTTCAGAGGGGAAACCAGGAAAGGGGATAACATTTGAATTGTAAACAAAGAAAATATCTAATAAAAATTTTCAAAAATATTTTGTAACAGAAAAATAATTTTTAGATTCAGATCCTGGAAAGTATTGACTGAGTAATTTTAAATACGTATGTTTTATGAAGGATAGGTAATAGCTACAATATGCACTTGGAGGTTTAGGATTCAGTAACATGATGTGGAATAGATCTAATGATATACACAAAAATGCAAAATTGAGAGCCATGTAATTATGAATAACAGTATTTTTTGCTTGTGGTTAAATCATTCTTTCATATTAAATATTCAACAAATATTTAAGTGTGTTATCAAAAGTTGTTTTCATATATTTATGAATATTCTTAAATGAAAAAAATTTACTATGTAGTACTACATAGTACATACTATATACTAAAACAGCTGGTAAATTACTTTTATAGACAAGTAAATAGTTGACTTCAAAACTATTTTTATTTTAGTGATTGTTCAAATTACAAATTATTCATTTCATCTCTTTATTTATTCTACTAACAATCATTTAACACCTCTAGTTTATGAAGTTATACTATGACACGTGTTCTGTTGTGAGATCTTTTTCTACAGGCATCCCTTGCTTATGAGAGGAGAGATATAGCTGTAAATTAGCAAAAGTCACTGTTATAAATTTAACAGCAGAACTTTGTACTAATTAGAATGATAACAAAGATCAGAGAGTTAGTTATTTGATAAGTAGGCAAGATTTCATACCTGGCTTCAGATAAGAAATGTTTTAGTAAAGTCAGCAAAGGCAAATGCAATAGGAGTGTATCTGGGGCATTGCAGAGATAAGCAAAGAAAATAGTCTGAAAAGCCCAGCTTTCAAAAGCTGAATGCAAACAATTTTTGTTTTGTAAGCATAAGTGTAGTAAAAGAGAGGACATTAGCCAGTGAGATTAGAGTAGTAATTTAGGATGTGGTAAGTCTATTGAGAAATTTAAGGAAGTATAAATATTCTAAGATCTGTGTTAGCATAAGTTGATTGCTATTAACTGTGCAGAAAACAGGTTTGACAATGGAAGTAAAATGAGGATATTTTGATAATACAGGGAGATATAAAAATTTGGCAACTGAAATCATATGAATACAATAGAATCTAAAGTCTTTTAAAAAACAATCTGGCATTCTCTAGTGTCCAAACAGAGGCTTAAGTGGAGAGAATAATCATGTTACTATCCAAAATTTTGCTTGAGATAATATCAGCATAGTATTCAGGAATTTTGGTTCAGTGAATGAAGACAAGCTTCAAAAGAGGAAAATGAAGTTGATCTGATTCACTGGATAATATTTTACTGAAGACATTAAATTAATCTTGCTAATATGAAACTGAATCTCAAAAAAAATAGCTAATGTTGTCAATTAAAATTCTGTGATCATAGTACACATCTTTATATCATATAAAAAGCTCCACAATAAAGAGTTATGGTATATATTTGTATTAAAAAATTATGTAATTGGAAAATCAATATTCTTCTGAAACAACAGTTCATAGTGGAAACCTTTCTTCCACTTTACCTACCTTCTTTCTGATGTTTTTTACTTATACTTTACTCTTTTAATTTTCATCATTTTAATTCCACACTTTTACCTAACACCTTCTATTTGACGTTCTTTCATTACATAACTTAAAATTTAACTCCATGTCTGCAAAAAATTGCATGATTTTTGCTTTCTCTCTAGTCCGTTAAACTTATTAAAAACTCCTTTCTTTCTCCTTATTGGTATAATGCTTACATTTCTTGTTCAAAAAATGTTTATTGATAATTGGTTATTTGAGTGTTGAATTTAGCTTGGATATGCTTTACAAACATGCAAAGGCTTCTTGAAGATATTTCTTACATTATTTATTTTCAGTGTTTGAAAATAACTTAGGAATCTTTAGATAGAAAAACTTTTGTTTATAAATGACAAACAAGCCAAGAAAGTTACACTTTGTGTTATGAACATATAACCTGTTATTTCAACTAATGTGGTTATGTTTGTCTCTAAATATACTATGTTCTAAGAGTGAAGTACAAATGAGTAACTTATTCTTTTCCATGATTTTAAAAGTATGAATTTTCAAAGTCATTTGAAAACTGAGTAATAGTAACTGGATATTTATGAACGTGAAATGACTTTTTTTAGTGTGCTCTATTATAAACAAAAACACCATGATCAATAAATCTGATAAACAGATGCTATAGTATATTTTTCTACTGTTATATTCCAAGACTAGGTATTATAAACAAAATCAATATTTCCTTGTTATGGAAATTAGAAAGTATCTAAAAATCAAGTTACCTATGTATGTAGTTCTTAGGTACCTAATTTCAATTACAAAACTTGTACTTTCAAGTCCTCATCATTTTGAGAGGAGAATAATTAAATCTTCATGTACAAACTGATGGAAATGACTATATATTATAATATATATTTAATATATATCAATCATTATATATGTATACATATATACAGATACAAATGTACACGTGTATAGACATACATAAACACACATACACACACATATATATTGTATATATATATATAATATATATATATATATTATATATATATGGAAACAATGAAAAAAAAGTCATATACAGAGAGGGAGAGCATCTTTCTACTGTGTGTCCTGAGAAACTAGAACAGCTATATTAGTTTTGTCAAAACAACTCATATCAGGGTTGCAGGAAATTCATTGTCTACTAGATTGTGACTGGTTTATTTTCATACCTTTATGAAGTCTTCTGGGTGTTGTGCTACTGTTAATGTAGCCATGTTATTGCTTTCTAGGGCTTACACATTTATATTATACTTATCTGTATGGTTGTTGACCATTTAAATTTTGGTTGAATGAAAGTGGCATAAATGTCAGAATATTAGGGAAAAATATACTTATTGTCTACAAGGTGTATTTGCACCTTTAGAAATCACCAGGACTTTGAAAATAAAACTTTTACAATGACAAAAGAAAATTGGGTATTATTAACCAGAACTGAATTTAAAAATTAGCATTTTATGTTCATCCTGATGATTTTATATTCTAGCCAAGAATGAGAAGTACTTCACTACAGACACAGCAAAGTAAAAATTTGTACAGAGAAATTGAAGTGATGTTAGAGAAGCACCCTGAGAATGAAGGTCTTATTCCAAAGGAAGCGATGCTAAAATATTATTTATGGAAATTATCTAAAGTTAAAGTATTAAAATGAGTAGTCACAAGAGAATACACATATGCTAATGATTTAGACACCTTCACAGAAACTGTTCTTCAGGTAATATTTAAGATAATAATAGCTATAATTATAATGCAATTAGTAGGCGCTAAGCATGAATCAAGTGCTCCACTTACATAAACTCATTTGAACTTCAAGCAATCCCAGTGGGTAAGGATTATTACTAACCAGGTTTTACAGATGACGATCTCGGGCTCGGAGAGGCAAGACAAGCTGTGCATGACCACAGAGAAAGAAGATAGCCAAAAAGTAATTTAAAACCAAGTCATACGGTGCCAATGCCAATATCCTGGCAACCAATCAATTTTTCTAAGAACAGATTGTTATTTTCTGAGCTGACCCGTTTCAGATATGTTCTCATATCTCAGTTCTGTTTGATTTGATCCACTGTCCTAGCTGATGCTACTCCATGCTTGTTCTTCCATTTCTGTTCCTCAAATAAACCACTCTTTATCTATCTCTGCAAGAAGCCCAATGCTAAATAACTATAATATCATTACTAAAATATTATTATCTTAGACTTTAAATCCTTTCCAAGCGTAACATCCTTTGCTACTTTTCTCTTTATGTTTGTCTCTGTAATGTCTGTTTCCCTCACTTAATGTTTTCCTTTGTGGTTTGTAAACTTCCTATATTTTACTATAGAAAAAAAAATTGGAGATCAAATTGTCATTCACAGCGCAACCATTCTAATTAGAAAGCTACTGTCTGCTATTCCTATACCTCCTTTATTATTTACAAATCCTGGCAATGTAAGGCATTATTTACTTTTTAGAACTGTTTTAGAGTTCTGTTATCTTAAGGTTGCAAATCTAGTAAATGGTTGAGCTGGGATTTAAAGCACCCCATTCTAATTTCCAGGTTTTGAAGTTTTCTGTGCCATTAGGAAAACTGTCCACAAAGTCAGAACTTCAACTCTGTCTGATGCTGCAGGTCCATTTGTCTGCTGACAAAGCAAAATGTCCAACTGTCCAAGGAAAGCATCTTTGGTTCCAAGGTTCTAAGAGGAAGACCAGAAATGTTCCCTCTGGGCTTCACTTTACTGTGTACTGTCTAGTAGCAGATACTTGAATCGTCAAAACAAATGTTGTTTTTTAAATAGACAGCCTAGCCCTTGGTACAACATTTTCACAAGTGATTAGTTGCTGAGAAGTCTTCATTTATACGGCAATATTTGCTACTTTATTAATACCTGATTTTTGTCACTAGGAATACATGGTTCCAAAAATTTTAAGTTATTAAGAAATTCACAGGAGGAGGTGAAATGCATTTCTGAGCCTGACTTTAGAAAGAGACCTTTGTTCTCTTCCAGGTATTATGTTCATTTGACTTAACAACTTCTGTCATGAAATATGTATGTGTATGATATATAGGCATTTGTGTGCATGTGTGTGTGTGTGTGTGTGTGTGTGTGTGTGTAAAACCATCTGACTGTATATTTATGTGGAAGAGTATAGATGTGTTCATGTGTGTATGAATGTGTGAATATGTACGTTTATGAATGTGCACACATGTGTATGTATATTAGTGTGTGTATGTTTGTGAATGAATGAGGGTATATCTGTGTGTGAAGAGTAGCTCTTCTATGAACAATTTAATTACAGTAATCTTTTCCAGTGGAGTTATCTTGATCAGAGTCAAGCCAAGTGGATTAATCCTGCAAGTTATTTTGGTCAATGCTTGCTTACTTTAGCTTATTCCCCCCAAAAAGAAATTTATATCTGTGGTTTTGCCTTTGGTGAAGGATACAGAGAGATAAAAACTTTGTTCCAATATAATAAGTATGTTGGAGAAATGTTTTGTGTCATAAACCCTCAGTAAACTGATAGGCAGAACAATGCTGTATGGATGGCTCTGCTGTAGACAGTAAAGTACATCCCTTAGGAATGAGTCCCTGGCACAATGGAACAAGTTTGAATGGCAACAGTGATCGCTACACTCTATCTGACTATATAACATCCAAAAATAATTAGCTGTTTGAGTCAGAATCCAATTCCCCATTGAATGCTTTGTATTATTAGACAGATATCACTGAACACACACACACACACACACACACACACACACATACACACACACACTTCTAACTAGAAGAATCCTGTCTCCTGATTAGCTTTCTTCATGTCCATCTTAATATGTTATCCTAAAAATCTCAAATTTTTTTCTCTACACTAACACTAATTCTTCAGGTTACTAGTTCTTATACATTGTTCTTATGCATATCTACATTTTATCATTAATGGTTTTAGTCAATGTTTGGAACTTCAATGACCTCTTGGCTTATGATTAAATCTTCTTGCCATTGGTTGATTTTCAATTTTTAGCAACCATCTTTCCCACTCCTCAAAAAAATACAAATTTAAGACATAAAATGAATCCTATTTCTTCTATTTATACTTTTAGGATCATCCTTCACATGTTTGTTAAAATACAGTATGTTTATCAATATGTTTCTTTAGATTAAAACTCTTAATTCATTTTTATATTACAGAACTCATTGACATACTATTTGTGTCAAAGGGAAGGGAGGCCCTTTGCCCTGTGAAGGCTCCATGGCCCAGTGTTGGGAAATGCTAGGGTGGTGAGGCAGGTGTGGTTGGTGGTGGAGGGGGGGAGCACCTTATAGAAGCAGGGGAAGGTGGGATAGGTGGTTTGTAGAGGAGAAACCAGGAAGAGAGATAACATTTGGAATGTAAAACAATAAAACAATAAAACAATAAAACAATAAATAAATAAATAAATAAATATCATAAGCTGCTTGGGAAAAATATCAGAAAAGCTGTTGTGCTTCCTCTCTCCTTCCTACACAGAAAATCATGTTACTGTAGCATCTTCCAGATACATACATGTCTCATTGATCCGTATATGAATTCACAGAGACTGTAACAGCTGAACAAAATTGACACAGATTCAAAACAAGAAAAGCCCAGCTAGCAGAAGGGGAAGTAGACACAGAGGTTCACCCAAAGCCAAGAAGATGTTTAGGATTGCTACCAGCTAGGAGAATGAAAATCAATTTGTTCAAATAGTCTCACTGAATACGTCAACCACATTCTAGGACAGGCCTCCTACTCAAGGGTAGTTGGCCAACAAAAAAGACTCCATGTTTTTCTGTATCTTCTTTGTTAATTTGATTGTTGGTTTTGTGTTTGTTGGAGAGAGTGAGGAGGAGGAAGAGGAAAAGGAGGAGGAGGAGGAAGAGGAGGAGAGAGAGAGAGAGAGAGAGAGAGAGAAGAGAGAGAGAGAGAGAGAGAGAGAGAGAGAGAGAGAGAGAGAGAGAGAGAGAGAGAGAGAGAGAGAGAGAGAGAGAGAGAGAGAGAGAGAGAAAGAGAGAGAATGGAAGTGGTGGTTCAGAATAGGAGGTGGGAGGGTATGAGAGGAGTTGGAGAAGAGGAAAAAATATGATCAAAATATACTTTATGAAAAAAATTAAGCCAAATAAAAATCATGTTTTTATTAATTTGCAAACACATCTCATATATAGTGTCACAATATTTGTAATAGCAAATATTTCAGTTTTTAAACAAAATAATATCATCCAGTATCTTAGGAGTTACACTAGTAAAAGATCAAAGCCATAGATGAATTGTGTTAACAAAAAGTTCTGAAGAGTTTGAGAGATAAAATATCATTGGGTAAATAAAACCATGAGAATACACAATTGTAAGTAATCAGTGTAATATCTATAAAATTCAGTAAGGTAACAAATGGCTTTTACTATTTACTTTATTGTAACAATATCGTGTAGATTTTTCTCCTAATATTTAATTTTTTCTCTTCAAGTTAAACTAAACTCAAATTTTCAAAGGGTATAACAATGAATTTTTAAGCTCAACAGAACAAGAGTATTTCTTTATGTTTTGTTAATAGTTGATTGTGTCTCCTCTTTTTTCTCTTTTATCGTAATATCTACTCTGACATGCATTAGAGTAAATACCACATTCAATATAACTCTACACAATCTTGTTTTTTATTATATTTTAAATGACCCATATTTTGATGCATTGGAAATACTTTGCTAATTTACTTCTCTTTTATTATTTCAATTAGCAATTCCTTTTTGAGCATATTGTGTGTGAATTAAATTATATCATATATTGTAATGTGGTGATTTAAATACATATATTCAAATGTATATTAAAATATACATGGAAATGACTAAACCCTTCTGATTAACACATTTATCATAAAAAAATTTTGTTGTGAAATCTCTTAACATCTGATCTCTTAGCTTTTTCAAGAACACAATATTTTATTTTTAGCCACAGTCACAATGTTGCAAAATAGCTCTCTTAAACTTTCTCCTTCATAACAAAAGTTTTATGACCTTTACCTAACATCATTTTAACACTTTCTTCCCTGCCTCATCCAGGTAATTGTTACATTACTTTCTCCAACTAAGAGATTGTGTTTTGAAGCCATGCAATGATTCTCTTCTTTCTTTTTTCATTGTTTATCAACTTCTAGTAAACCCCTATAACATTAGTCTAGGTTGTATCCATTGCAAGTTTATAAAACACATAATTGGTTATATAAATATCTGTTACATTAATGTATAGGCATTAAGAAAATTTGATGTTTTTACTGCTTTATTTCATATAATCCGAAATAAAGTAAAAACTCATGGGCTCTTTTGAGCATTACCACTACTTGTTTCTAATTTTTTTCACCAAGAAAAGGGAAACCAACAATGAATCTCGAAATTAAATTAAAATAGAGATCAGTGAAAAGTTTATATATATATATATATATATATATATATATATATATATATATATACAACTTATACATCAAATATTCATTTCTGTGGCTTACAGCCCATTTGCCACAATAAATCAGAGTCATTTAATGAAAATTGTTTGATTGAGACACTTGTCCAATAATGTTTATTTAGATATAGAAAT
>NC_034606.1:14469442-14494363 GCF_900095145.1 Mus pahari | reverse complement strand
TCGAAATTAAATTAAAATAGAGATCAGTGAAAAGTATATATATATATATATATATATATATATATATATATATATATAATTGCAACTAAAACATGGAAAATTCATTTCTGTAGCTTACAGCCCATTTGCCACAATAAATCAGAGTCATTTAATGAAAATTGTTTGATTGAGACACTTGTCCAATAATGTTTATTTAGATATAGAAATATAATCACATTAAAATAAAAGACTTCCAGCCACTTTGATCAAGAAAACATATCTTCTAACTACTTAATAACTTCTCACAGATGATGCAGGTAATATTTGGCAAGAAGACTAATGAAGTAGTTTACTTCAGAAAGAAGTCTTCATGATCAAAGACACAAGATTGCCATCTGGTGGTGATTTATGCAAAGCAGTTTTGTTAAATGACCTTTACTGCTAAACCAGGAGGTTAAGGCTCTTCATTCATCTTTGCAAGAATGATAGATCATATTACATGTGAAAATATGTGAATGAATTATTGTTTGTATGCCTGAGCTTCTAAATAAAATTGTTCTCCAAGGCACGATTATAGACCATAAATTTTTACTGAAAAGACAATAAACTCACTCCCATTTATTATAATTATATATCCCTACACCCATTTTAATTTAGTTACTAATATACTAGCTTGCATATGTGAACATATAAGTAAATAAATTTAATGCATGCGCAAAATTATCTTTACAACAGATATACACTACTAAAATTGTTTGATATTGTTTTAAAGGTGTATTAAACATAATTTTAAATATCCCAATTAAATTATGATTAAAAACATTTTAAACTTTGTTATAAAATTGCAATAGCCAGAATATTATGAAATAGCAAATAATCCTTATTTATATACGGTAGAAGTACAGAATATTATGAAATAGCAAATAATCCTCATTTATATTTGGTAGAAGCACAGAAGAATATTTGGTAGAAGCACAGAAGAAGCACAATTATGAAAATCATTCAGGATATTGTCTTTGGAATAGATTTCAGTAGTTTACCTTGAAACCAACATTTAATGGAATGTCTAAGTCTGATGTCAATGAATAATGCCTAAAACAGTTAGGGCATTAAACTAAATTTACTTTACATTTTTCCCTACAGCTGTGTGTTTCTTTTTAACAGCATTTCGGTAGTATTGAACTCAGTAACAATGCATTACAAACCAAACTAGAGTCAATTTTGAAATTCACTGGTATTTCTCCTTCTTTGGGGAATGACCCAGACATTTCAACCCAGCAAAATGTTTAATGAGGAATAAATAAAACTATGACATAACCCCAGAATAAGTAACTCTTGAGCGTCTGGGTTAGTAAATAAATTAGAAAAATCAACACAGCGATTTGAAATTATTCACTGTAAATTTAAACAGAGATTTCATCTATTCCTTTAAAAAGAGATGTAGCTAACCTTTTAATGGGCCCTCCATTTTTTTTCTTGTGGCATTCTTCTACAAAAAAAAAAAAAGAGCACTTGTAGCATTTGTGAGGGCAGAGATCTGTGGAGTTTATTTAAAGTTATTATAAAGTAGTACCAACCATAATATTAAAAAAATAACAAATATTCTCATTTACATTGGTTAGCAACACAGATTTTCACTGAAAGGGGGATACCACCAAGTACTCAGGCTTTAAATATAATGTTGTTTTTTTTTTTGCCACCCCCCCCAAGAACAGTTAATATTTATAATGCTTTGCAAAACCAAAGTAAGTTAGAATGTTAGAACACTCTCAGGTATCAGATAACCCACAACTTACAAGATGAGTTATGACCTGTCTCTGCCTGTACTTGTAGAAAGCTATGAAAGGAGATTTTAGTTAACACACATCTACTAAATGTGAACATATTTAGACACCAATTTCTTTTAAAATGTATCGACAGTAAAGAGGATAAAAGACAACACAAATATTTTAATTGTAGATTGTTTTTGTCCTATAACAGTGGGAATTATGCTCTGAATTACATATCATCATATACTGCTTGATCGCTTGATGTACATCGCATATGGTCAGCTTTAATCACTGTCGTAGAATGAAGACCTACTTATTAATAAGTTATCATTGAAGTGGGTTTTTTTTTTGGTTGGTTTTTGTTTGGTTATATTTTTGTTTTTGTTTGTTTTGTTTTGTTTTGTTTTGTGAGACAGGGTTTCTCTGTGTAGCCCTGGCTGTCCTGGAACTAACTCTGTAGACCAGGCTGGCCTCAAACTCAGAAATCTGCCTGCTACTGCCTCCCAAATTCTGGGATTAAACACATGCACCAACACTGCCCAGCCATTGAAGTGTTTTCTACTGCAAAAAGAAAAATACTGAAGTACTAAGATTCTCACAGGAATATCTGAGGTTGTTGCCCTGTTTGTTACTGAAATCAAGAGTCTGCCTTAAGTCATATTGATCCATGCATATACAAATGATGAATTGATTCCTTCCTCGTACTTCTAGGCTTCAACACAAATTGCTCATGCAAAGTAGAAAACAGACCCAAAGTTCATTTATCTTGAAAGATTTTACTCTTGAAATCTTAACCTAGAGTCAGTGTAATATGTTAAATATTATTTGTAGCAATGTTATATTTTAAGAAATCTAAACATATTTGATAGCAAAAAATAAATATAGTTTAAGAAGAGGAGTGGGGGTTTGGAGAGATGGCTCAGCAGTAGAGTATTGACTGCTCTTCCAGAGGTCATGAGTTCAAATCCCAGCAACCACATGGTGGCTCACAACCGTCTATAATGAGATCCGATGTCCTCTTCTGGTGTGTTTGAAGACAGCTACAGTGTACTTACATATAATAAATAAATAAATCTTTGAAAAAAAAAAAAAGAAGAGGAGTGGGAAAGAGGAGTCTGTACTTATGGGAAGGCATGCATGCTCATTCCATTCACAACCCTGGAGTCACATGGCCCCAACAGTTGTAGTCCTATGCATACAGACAGTGGGACCATGGGACATTGCTTAATTTGCCAGTTTCTTTATCTGTTCTATGAAGTTAATGACAATATATCCTAACATTATTAAGAAAAACACATTTAAATAAATCTGAAATTGTCTAGCACATACAACACTAAATAAATAATAACTATTATTCTGAGAATGGTAATTATTACTACAAGACATAATTTGCTAAAATATAGAATTTCTTTCCGTCAAGATTATATTCTGACAAAGAAAATTACAGTGAATAGCAGAAACATCATTAAGAAGCTGAGAAAATAGCATATTGTACAATAGCAGTTTGAAAATAAAATCAATTTACTGTTTGCAAATTGAATAGTATGCATTAAGCATATGTAGGAAAGATATTTGACTATAATATCATGTTCGGCTACCATGTACAATTACTATTCACTAGTTACTCTTTTAATATTGCCAGTGAAGGGGCTGGTGAGATGGCTCAGTGGGTAAGAGCACCAAACTGCTCTCCCGAAGGTCCGGAGTTCAAATCCCAGCAACCACATGGTGGCTCATAACCATCCTTAACAAGATCTGACTCCCTCTTCTAGAGTGTCTGAAGACAGCTACGGTGTACTTACATATAATAAATAAATCTTTAAAAAAAAAATATTGCCAGTGAAATTCTAGTCATATCGTTTGTACCACTAAGAATTTTAAAGATTATTCTTATATAATTTAGTGCAATGTAAAGTTATGAATTCATCATTTGAGCTTGCTTTATCAATGTACAATGCAAATAGATGATACTAGAGAACATGGATGCATAACTTAAACATGATGATTAAGATATTGGCAAAGTTATTATGTCTGACTCTTCTGAGAGAATATGATATTTCCTGAAGAGTTATCATAGACATGGAACTCCTTGAAATCTAGTAAAATAGGCAATCCTTGATTGCTGAGAGCTGTTGCCTTTACAGACACTATCTTTGTGGTCTTTGACTTCATCGGTAAATGAGAAGTAACAGATAAGAAAAAAGAAATAACAAGGATCTTGCAATTGTCTTCATGTGTGTGTTTAGAACTTGTTGCTATTAACTGCCATAATTTAAAGATTTTTTTTTGTTAAAGGTAAAGCTAACAATATTGTCACCCTTCATACGTGTGTATGCCTATTTATTTATTTAGTATTTTGAGAAAGGTTTTAGTGTATATAATTGGGTGTCTTAAAACTCAGCCTGGTCATGAACTCAGATATAAACCTTCCTATGACGTCCTCATGATGGGAAAAAAAGGCATTCACCGCCATCACTTTTTGTTTTCATTTTATACACAAACACACACACACACACACACTACACACACATACAGACACACACACACACACACACACATACACATATATAATGAGTCTCAACAAAGAAACACATTAATAATAAAAATATGCAATTTTTTACTTTAAAGTAATAGTTTATAAACTGTAGAATTAAATACTAACACTGTATAAATTAGTAAATATGGTGTGTTACTATATTAGAAATATAGTAACATAGTAATATAGTTCATGATTTTTTTTTTTTTGGCTTTGGCCAAAAAAAAGTATTACTTTTCTTCATTAACTCCTGAAGAAAACAGTTAAATAATTTAAGTCGTTCAAAGACAGAACTTTCAAACAGTAAGATTGAAAAACTTATTTTCACAGCCTAGTCCTAGCCTGGTAAATTTTATAATTTGGCAGTTATCCACTGAGGAAAAAAATAAGGGGATGTGCTGAATCTACATAATAGAAACTTACGTAGAGATTCAACCAAAAAAGTTAACATTAGTTATTTGGCTCCAGTACTTGAGATTGCTTCACAGTATTTGAAGATATAGGTCATTTGGTAGGATGTTTGTCTACCATACACAAATCTCCAGGTTCAGTCCTATATGAAACCAAGCATGACCATGAATGCCTATAATCTTAGCACTGGAGATATAGAAGTAGGAATATCTGTAGCTCAAGATTATCAACTACACAGTGCATCTGAGGCCACATAAATTTACAAACATACACATACTCACATACATATACTCATAAACGGACACACACATGAATTTCCATGTGTATGCCACATCAGAGACCATGACCTTCTAAAAGACTACTTCACTGTATAATTCCTATTATGGAGGTTGCAAAAATATTTTCAAATTTGGGAAGTAGAATAGGTGGGGTTTGGGTAATGGCACCATGGGTAAAATCATTTTACAAAATTAACTTGATCACTGGAACCCACTAAGGCACCTAGTATATAATTTCAAGAAACCTAATGCAAGACAGGACACCAAGAAACTGGAAAACCGAGTTCACAGGCAAGTTAGCCTGGAATACAAAATAAGCCAAAAAGCAGAAATAAAACACACAAAAATCTGATTCAGAACAAGCTTGAAAGTGAGAACTAATTTCTGAAGCCTTTTCTCTGATCTCATCACTAAGCACTGTACACCAAACACATGCATACTCACACATGCAAGCCAATACACACATGCACACACTAGCATCACGAACATATGCATATGTCCATATACACTCACATACAAATTTTGATATGTACGTATGTACATATATGTCCTCATTATTTTTTAAATTGAAATGCACTTTAAGCACATATATAACAGGATGAAAAAGATTAATACTTAAATATTTGGCTTTTCAATATATATTAGAGTTTACCTTCCTGTATATGTTTGTATCCTACGCATACCAGGTATACATGAAGTCCAGAAGAGGGCATAAAATTCACGTATTTAACGAATGAGGATTTTTTTGTTTTGTTTTGTTTTTGTTTTCATGCAAAAACCTTGGAAATCATTTTGCCTAAACATTTCATAAGAAAATGGCTAAATGAACTAGAAACTTGCAGCTCTGCCTATATTTAGTAGCCAAATTAGACCACTTTAAAAATATTAGAGACAGAAATCTATGTACATAAATTAATGTTTTAAAGAACAATTATAATGAATTTTTCACTACACACTATCTATGGGAGTTTCTATTTGTATGTATATATTTTTGCATAAAGACCAACAACAACAACAAAGACACAAATAACCATGCAGGAATGTGAGTCTTTCGTAGGTGCCAGTCCTTCATTATTTCTTAAATTTTGATAGAAAATGATGATCAAAATGTCATGTATACAATGAATAAAAACTACCCATAAAACAATGTTGCCTCATTATCTATTATATTAATATAATGAACTACTGTTGTATTAATGTTGATATAAAGTGTTATCCAGAACCTTTTATGGAGTAGGCCAAAGTATATGAGCCATCAAAGCTGTCAACTCAAAAATAAAGGGGAAATAAAAAGCTCCAAGGCAACTTACTTGCTCAATTTATAACTGAAATTTGCATATAACATAGCATATGTACAATTCAGAGCACGGTGCCAAGGCAGACTCATTATTAACTAATTGTTTTCTAAGAAAAACAGATGGTAAAATAATTTATATTCCTGAGAAATTTTTCTTACATTCCTATTTCTAGAAACTGTTATTCTAAGAAAGAAAATCCAAGGAGAATTAAAGAACAGGATCCAATATCAAGTCACTAGAGTGAGATAGGATACATCTTCCTATCATCACGAATAAAATTCTACATTTCAAAATTTATTATTTTATGTAGCAGGCCACTATTTAAAGTACACCTAAATATTGTTTTGAATTTTTCTTAGTATTATATGGAAACCATGGGTAAGGGAATCTATGTAGCTGGTCAAGAAATGCCATGAATGGTAGCCCTTTGAAAGTGATTCACTCATCTGAATGTACATGAGACATATACTTGAAACAAATCAATATTTCAAACCTCATTTTTCACCTATTCAATAGTCCTAGTAGCCAAGTAGTTAAAGTATAAGAATACCCTTCTTCACTCTTGCTAGTTTATGCACAAATTTTGTATTTCTAATGTCTTTACTTGTTGATGTATTCTCCCCTTGAAGGTAAGGGTAATCATGTCTTCAAATCTTGAAAACAGACATCTCTTCCACCAATGTTTCTCCAATGAGAGTCACTATCATGAAGACAAAAGATTAAACAGAAGGCCCTGCTATTATGAAATGTGAGTGGCTTTAGGCATCTACAAACATCAAAACATTTCAGGAAATTTCCATAAAAATTGATTACCATAATGGTAACACATGACAGACATGATCAGGAATTATTCTTATGGTTTTTGAATTTCCTGAGTGCTGAAAGCCAGTTATCTTCACCACATTTTATTTTGAAATATTTATTTTTCATGTTGTTTGTTGCCTAAATATTGGACAATTTTCTGTTGAATTAACAACAGTCTGATACAGTGGTAATTGTGTTTAACATATTATCTTCTACAAAGTTCTTGAAATTAGTACTATGGAAATATTAAATTCTCTCATGGTTTACTTCATATGTATAAGGTTTGGTTTTGTGATTTTTTTTTTCTTTGAATTATCTTTTTTTTTTTTAACTGTACAATTGTTATCCCACTTCCGGTCTGCCTTTTAACAGTTCCTCATTCTAGTCCTACTCCCCCATCCAGAGAATGCACACACCTTCACTCCACCAGGCCTCGCCACGGTCTCAAGTCTTGGTGCATCCTCTCCCACTGAAACCAGACCAGGCAGTCCTCTGCTATGTATGTGTCAAGGACCTCGGACCAGCTAGCACATGCTGCCTGGTTGGTGGCTCAGTGTCTGAGAGATCTCAGTGGTCCAAGTTAACTACTTGTCTTCCTATGGGGTCGCACTCCTCTTCAGCTTCTTCCAACCTTTCTCTAATTCAACCACAGGGGTCCTCAACTTCAGTCCATTGGTTGGGTGTAAGTATCTGCATCTGACTCAGTCAGCTGCTTGTTGGGTCTCTCAGAGGGCAGCCATGCTAGGCTCCTGTCTGTAAGCACACCATAGCATCAGCAATAATGTCAGGTCTTCGAGTATTCCCTTGAGATGGACCCCAATTTGGGCTAGTTACTGGACCTCCTTTCCTTCAGTCTCTTCTCCACTTTTGCCCCTGCAGTTCTTTTGGACAGGCACAATTCTGAGTCAGAGTTAATGACTGTGGGATAGCAATCCCACTGATATAGCCTTTCTACTGGAGGTGGACTCTACAAGTTTCCTCCCCCCACTGTTGGGCATTTCCTCTAAGTGGCTCCCTTTTGAGTTCTGAGCCTCTCTCATCTCCCAGGTCTCTGGTACATTCTGTGGGGTAACCCCACCTCTCAAGATTTCCTGTTTCCATTCTTCCTGCTGGGCCTCTGGGCTTCACTTCTGTCCCACTCTCAATACCTGGTCCCCTACTTCCCTCCATCTCCACTCTCCCATCCATCTCCCTCCCTCCCTCTGCCCTCTGTGATTGCTTTCTTCTCCTGCCTAAGTGGAATTGAGGCATCCTCACTTGTGCCGTTTAGCTTGTTAACCCTCCTGAGTTCTGCGTAGTATCCTGGGTATTCCGTACATTTTTGGCTAATATCTGCATATTAGTGAGTACAGGCTCACCTTCACCATCATGTAGCTTAAAATTTTAGAACTCTAAGTTTTGAAAGATTTCCAGTGACATTTTTCTCTACTAATATATTAGCTTTCACAATATCAGGAACAATATGGATGACTACATACTGATTTCTGAATGTAGTCCATTTAATTCCTTGAAGCAGATCCCTCAAAGTCTTTGTGCTATGTAATGTCCAGTGAACAAAGAATCCTAAGGTCATGTAGCCTGTGAACTACCAGGATGTGTACTTCCCAGTGTTTGGTTATGGCCTACTTTTTAGCAGCTTGCAGGGCAGCCTCCTGCCTTGCATATGCAACTTATATTGTTTATCTTTTTTTTTCTCATTCTGCCTTTCTACTGCCACATAAATCTTCCCTGAGTTCCTTTGATATTTCAGGATTTGGGGGTAATTTATAAAGAATTTACTTCTTTGCTTCATGAAAATAGCAAAGCTGTAATAAATTCGGTTACTCAAAAGTTGATGTTTTGAAAACACAAAGAATGTTGAAGTAGAAAATGGAACTGCCAAGGATGGTGCCCTTAAAATTCTTTATACATTTGTAATAGACCCACTCTCCACTTAATAAAGCGTTTGATGTATGAAGCATGCACCGACATTTCCTTTTAATGGATAATAGCAATTTAATAGTCCCACTCTTACTCTATACAGATCCTTTCTAGTTCTTGATTTTTCCCACTGAAATGTCACTTATAAAACGTTTGAGTCTATGTCAGACATTTAAGGAGAAACCTGGCATTTAAAAATACCTGTGTCATTTCTAGTCACCTGTTTTCCCTCTTTACTTTTATGTCTTTTCTTTACAGAATAAATTAATTTAATGTAGCATCATTGTCTAAGCCAGACACACAGTTACATTAATCTTTTCCAGTAATAGAAGAGAATATGTTTTCACATTAGGACAGTTTCTCTTAAACGTGCATTGACCTTGAAATTGCTCTGTGGCTGAGGTGATGTTTGAACCTCTTGCATTCATTTCCAAAGTCCTGGATTACAAGAGTACTTTATCAGGTGAAGTGTATGCAGTAATACTATTACAAATCATTCCTTAGATAGTGAGTTAGACTTTATTGAAATTACACAGTGATGAATGAGCTGAAGAGGTGTAGAGGCTAAAGAAGCCTAACTGAGAACAAGAATGCAGAGTTATAAGAGGCAAAGGGAGCCATCACAGGTGCTTTTTGTAAGGCATTAAAGACTATAGTCACTAAGGATACTAGGCTACAAAAGATGTTGTAAGGCTCAGTACTGGGCTCCGAATGGCTACACAAGTGAGTTCTGTCAGAATAGACACTAAGTCAAGCTGATGCTAGCTAGAGGGCGTGGGGGATTTGAAACTTGAAACTAATTCTGTGGAAATTGGAAGAAAATACTAAACAGCAAAAAATCTGAAGGTAATTACCTCTGGTCTCTCTGGTTAAGTGAACTTGTTGGTCTGATAATCATGTAAGGTAATATATTCCTTTTATATGAGCACAAAGAAGGCATTGCCTCATTTAGTGGTTTGGCTCATTTGATAAATTCACAGGCCTGGCTTTCCTAATATGGTTTTGACACATCCATGTGTCCATTTGGTCTTAAATTAATCTGATAAGTTTGTATGTGGTAATACATAATTTGCATAAACTAGTTATCAGTCTATAGTTCATGGTCTCTACTGGACAGATGGTGGCTATCTACTTTCACAAATAACATGTTCACTGATTCTGCCTTGGCACTTACACACAAAATGGAGGACACCACTGTCGTAAAAAGAACTCACTCTGGACAGGACACAGCCTGAAGGCAATACAGTTTAGCTTAGAGCAGCATATAGCCTGGTTTCTGTATAATTTGTCAGTTCTAAACAAATTGTGTGAGTGTGCGTGTGTGTGTGTGTGTGTGTGTGTGTGTGTGCCCATGTACTAGGTGAGTTTACTGTGTAATGTGTACATGTGCATTTTTTTATTTGTTTTGTCTTGTATCTAGGTAAGTTGTCTCATTAGCCTGGAGCTGATCTGAATAGAGCAGCGTGTTTCAGGAGCCTCAGTGAATTTTCTGTTTCTGCAGCCCTAGTGCTGTGATTACAGATAAGCACCACCACACCTAGATTTCTCATGAAGGTCCTGAAGATGAATTCAGTGTATGAAGCAAGGCAGGCCATTTACTAAGTGAACTTTCTCACAAAGACATAGGCTTCTATTTTTAATTACATTTTGAAGCAATATATTTTTCTTTAAATTGTATAACAAAATATCTTCCATAAAAACTTCTTTTGTCCTGTCTTTCTTTTTCCAACTCTTAAAATATTATATATATGTAAATATATACATTAATATACATATATTATATTTTTTGACCACTGTACATTCTAAGCCATACACTCTACTACTGAATTTCATAATCAGATCCTTCTTGTTATCCTTGAAACTTATTAATCTTAAGATTAACTTTGTTTGGTTTGTAATAAGAAATATATATCAAAACACTTTAAAGTCTAAGAATATTTGAATGATATCTCCTTATCATTCATCCATTTTGTAGAATGCTAATATTGTCCTTTTATTCTCCATTGCCATCTTGATTCATGTCAAGTTTTTCTTTAAGCCACAACTCTTGCTTCTATTTTTTTAAAGATATTATCTTTTAGTGTTTATATGTAAGCTTAGGATTTTAAAAGACATAAGAGTAGAAATTTGATTAGAAATACATGAATAGTATTTAAAGCATAATATTATTAGTCATGCAGAGCAAGTGTGTATAAACAAGATAAAAAGAGAGACTCAATCTGATTATGTTTTACTGAGATTGGGCATTGAAGAGACTTAAAGGGAAGGAACAGTGACACAAGAGAGACGGCGAGGATCGAGTTAAAGACAAAAACCTATGTGATCAGTAGAGTTAAGCAGCAGAATGATTATGACTATTAGACAGCAAAGAACTTATTTTTGAAAATTCTCCCGAGGAATGGCACTTATGTTCATTACAAAGATAACTTGTTCAGATTCAGAGAGGTACAGATAGTCTGATAAGAGTGAATTTAAAAGAGGATAGAAGAAAATGGATTGATCAAGTGGATTCTTGAATTTTCATTTATAAAAAATTGCTTCAAATTAGTTTGGAAATATTGGAAATAGTATTGCAAGAAGCCAATAAGGACTCTGATATAATCATAAGGACAAGAGCAAAGGGAACTATAATAAATACACATTAAGAAAATTGAAAGAGAATATATATAATGAGTCTACTGAATGAGAAAGGAAGAACTGAATGCTTGTGTGATGAAATGCCTGCAATTAGATTAATTAGGTTAGATTAACTAGATTAGGTTAGTGGGGATAGGTAGAACTTTTTTCTTGATCAGATTTTCAATGAAGTTTCCTATAAAGGTAACAAGGTGTATGTAATTTTTCTACTCTAATATGAAGTACTTAAGTTCTTCACACTTATATTTGTGAGTGGAATTTCTGTGTTTCTTACGCTTATGCATTTATTTTTTTCTAAAACATTTTCAAATTTAAATATTCTGTGATGATATTCTTCCTATCCTCAAGTTCATCCAGATTCTCTCTTTCTACCCTCACAACATTAAGTTATTTATAAAAAAAGAAAACCAAAAACCCAGTACAACAACAAAACATCCAAGACCTAGAGAACAAAATATACAATGTCACTCGAAATCTAGAAAAATATACATTCCAAAAACTCAAAAAATAATAACAAAAACACACAAAACTGTAACCAAATAGAAAGATTTCTGAAGTTCATTATTTGTTGATTAAATACTCCTGAACATGAAAACTGCTTTAGAGTGGTTGATTATAACCCAGTGTCTTTCCATTGGGAAAAATTATATTCCATGTTCTAGTATTTAGAAATGAAGGTTTCTTTCTTTTTTTTTTATTTTTTAATCTTTTTTTTTTTTTATAATCCAGATTTTATCCCTTTCCTGGTCCATCCTCTGACTGTTTCACATCCCCCTCCCCTTCATCTCTTCCTTCCCCCTCCCCTTCATCTCTAAGATGTCACCACCCTAACCTCCACCCCACAAGACCTCCCTGGGGCCTCAATTCTCTTGAAGGTTAGGTGCATCTTCTCTCACCTGGCAATCCTCTGCTGTATTTGTTCTGGGGATCTCATATCAGCTGGTATATGCTGCCTGGTTGGTGACTCAGTGTCTGAGAGATCTCAGGGATCCAGAGTAGTTTAGAGATTGTTAGTCTTCCTATAGGGACAACCTTCTCCATAGATTCTTCCAGCTGGAAGACAGTTGCATGGTTAATCTTTACTCTTTTTAATATACTAAAATAAAATAGGATATAACAAAAATATTACATTAAAATCACACAAGACTGACTAACAGAAGAAATAGAAACCAAGAGACAGCATAACAGAGACCCATTCATTTGTACACTCAGGAATCCCCCCCCAAAAAAAACCCAAAAAAAACAAAAACAAAAACAAAAAAAAACAAGAAACTGGAAGCTATATTAGGCGCTCAGAGAACCTGATATATACATAGATGCAGGCCATGTGTTTTCTGCTTCAGTCTCTGTAAATTCATATGAATTTTCCCATGTTGTAGCTCTTACACTCTTTCTACCTCTCCTTCTATGTGGTTTGGTGAGCTCAGAGAGGAAGGTTTTAATGGAGACATTCTATAAAGCAGTGTCCAATATGAGTTAGTATTGTCAAATTTTTAATCTACTGAATTTAATGTTGTAATTAAATTATCTAGGTGTTACCTAAAGTGTGTTTACAATAAAATAATTAAATTGATATTATAAAATTATAGAATTAAAAGATTGTTGATTTATAAATCCAAATTCCAAAAGTTAGGTACTTTTTAAAACTTGATAAATTTACACAAGTTTGTTTATCATTTTTCTAACATCCAAAAAAATCTGTTCTTGTGCCAGACTAGTGTATGATTGTATTTTTTAAAATATTTTTTACGTTTTAAATAATTTAAAATAAAATAATATAATATTATATTTAAATTTATGTACCTCCCATGTACCACTCTGTGTTTTCTTTCAAATTCATGGAATATTTGTATTAATTAGAATTGCATAGGTATATGTATATATTTGTGTTTTAGGGGACCATGTCCTCTACAACTTCTACAAGCCTTTACAAGGTTCATTTTAGTAAACTCTCTTAGCTGTACTGTCAAACAATTGTTTTACTCTACATAAGTAAAAAAATACTTTTGAGTCATTACTGCTAAGCCTATTCTTCTATTTCTAATTTGTAGATAAAGTAATTTATTCTCTTCTTTTGTTGGTGCTTTCAAATACTCTTTGTGGACCATTCTGTAACACTTCCCTATGACTGCCAAGCACATGGTTTTGCTTTTTGGACATAACTTCATGGGTGTGTCTATGATAGACTACTCATCTCCTTGTCTGAATGAGATGGAAAATACAAAATTTCTTTCAATTACAGTACCTGTGAAATAACCAGACACTCAATGTACTTCTCAATAATGGTCCCAATAGAATAATTGTAGTCATTCGAGAATTTCCCTTGGGTTAAAGGACTACTTCTAGATTTATAAATGTTTTGTGATTGCTATCCAACTTTATTTCCTCTCTCAAATTTCCAGAAAGCCTTTAAAGACAAATAAAGGAATACAATGAGTACTTACTTTCTTATCAATCATAATTTTCCTTGTTTACCACTTCAATAAAATCCTTGAAAAGGTGTTCAGGTAAAACCCAGGATAAGTTCTTAGAACTGGCTTCCTAGCCTGGTAAAATGAGACTGCTGTAAGTTCTAAGTTTGAGCCTCTAAAAGTCAAAATCTGATGTTTTTTTTTATATATAGTCCTTTATTGTAAACATTAATATATTTCCTTTTCTGTTTTGCTTCAATGACCTGTCACTATAATTAGTATTCCTTCCGCTTGCCATGACACATAACAGAAATAAGAGACAGTGTTCACTTCATCTGATGTAACTTCACCAACTGTTAATCTACTTTCTAGCTATGATTCGATGAAGAAAATTTTTGCCATTAACATTTACAGATTAAAGTAAGTTATTTTCTTCAGGATATATAACTATGGCAAAACTATAATGTACAATTTAATAAACATCTTGTAACTATTTTAAGATACTCTCTTCTAAGATATCCTTAAGTAAATAAACATTGGACTGTAGAGTTAGCTCAGTCAGTAAAGTGTGGCTATGTTCATTGCCAAGCATCCACAAAAACATGTCAGGCTAGACTGATCAGCTTGAATGGTAAAAGCTTTTGCTGAAAGACTGATGATCATATGACTTCCTCAGAGTCCACACAGTGGAAAAGAGAGAACTGATCCCTAAAACAGTTTTCTGATCTCCTCATACAGAAACATTGTCACAAACTAAACAAAGATGAACAAATTCTGTAGTTAATTATTTATAAAATGTTTCTGTTCATTCAGAGATGATGCACCTAACCCTCAAGGGATTGGAGGCCCCTGGGAGTTTAGAGGTCAGGTGGGGTTACGGGTGGAAACATCCACGTGCAGACAGGGGTTTAGGGAGGACATATGGGAAGTGGAGCAGTTGGGGGGGGGCAGGGTTGGGATAAAATATGGAGAGTAAAAACAATAATTTAACAAAATGTTAGTGCAGAAGACAGAATATTGGGTGGTTCTATGTAGCAATGCTAAATGGTCAGCTCTGAAATCTTACATTCAAGCAACAATATATAAAATGAGAAATATTTATTATATATTTAGGAACAACAATAATACATACACAAATACACACAGATGCACACATAGCACAGTAATTTAAAAATAGGAAGCCATGGATTTTTAAGAAAGCAACGGCTAGCTACATACAGGAACAGGAGGAAGAAAAGGAAAAAAATGGTATAATTATATTTAGATAAGAAAAATAAATAAAAACCAGACATTATGGCACATGCTTGTAATCCCAACAGTGAGAGAGTAGAGATAGGCAGACATCTTGCATCATCAGCTAGCCAGCCCACCCTAAATACCAAGCTTAAAATCCCCATGAATGTATAGAGAGTCTCTTGTGTACTGTGTGGAAGCATCACCTGTCAATAACATCTGATGGCCTATTAGCAAAAAAGGCAGGAAATAGAAGATGGAAGTTCCAGCAGAGAGATAGAACTCTGGGAGATATTCCGGTGCTGGGAGATTTGGGGTGTACTGTGAAGAAGTGGGTCACACGAAACTGAGGAGATGTAACCAACCATGTGCCACTTATAGACAGAGTAAACAGGTAACATAAATGATAAGACTTGTTACACCAGCCCAAACTTATGGCCTACTCATTTAGTCACAAATAATTAAGTCTCAGAGCTGTTATTTGTGAACTGGAGTGCTGGTAGAAAAGACGGAGATTACAAAAGAATAACTGTTTCAAATATCACATTATGTGGCTCTCTGATGTCATGCATGACAATAAAAATGAAAAAAAAAACAAAATAAAAGTAAAAATGACAAATATGTAGATATTTTTTCCAAAAGTCCATTCATAGTTTGTCTGACTTCAATATAAAGCCCAGTACACTTTTTTTCAGTACTTTAAACTAACTAGAAAATCAATAGATTTTTGGTTTTTTTTAAAACAATGACTTCCTCAAAACACATTTTTGTCCTACTTTGAGTACCTGGTATAAGAAAGAGTAAAGCCTTGAAGTGTGTTTCATTATTCTGCAACAAGTCCTGAGACTTAGGGGGTTATCTGTTAATAGCAAGAAAATGAATAGAAGAGTGGGATGAGTTCTGGACTCTGGGATTTCATTTGTTACTTTAAAAGCATGAGATTGAAAAGGGGTAAGTTACCATTAACATTCCATACTTCATCTAATAAAAACATAAAATAATCTAAGGATCTGTGCATGGCTTTAACAAGTGTTCACAAAAGATGATAGAACTCTTTGATAGTATCTAATTAAATAATTAATTACTTTGATATGATTATTTTGTCACTGCAGTTTGCTATTATTAATCCTTTCAGCTGTCCCTGAAATACACCCTTGCAGGATTCTTTTGTATATTTCATAAATGTATTATAATATCTGACAAGAATAGGCAAATTCTTTCTAGTTCTTTTTTGTGTAATGACTTTCAGTATAGATCTATGCAAGAGAATAGGATTTTACAGGAAAAGAATTTGCGAGCCTTGAAACTTATATTGCTCTTTCTTCTCCATTGTTATAGCCTGGTGGCATTATATTTGATCACAGTATTATTGCTCATATGTTTTTTCTACTGAATTATAAAAACCACATTGACATTCCCCAGCCTAAAGATTATATTCTTTGAAGTGATGACAGTGCTGCTAGCCACAGCTTGAATTTAGATTGTAAGAAAATATTCAGTCTTTCTTTCCCTTAATAGCACAAAGCCTGTTGAATATTCAATTATTTTCCTTATAATGGTAAACAGTAGACAATCCTCCCTCAAAGGAACAACACACTTCTTTATTATTCTATGATGCTAATATGTCTTCCTTTAATTGCACTGTTTGCTATTAACAGTGACGTTTAACAAATTCTGTGGTTAATTATTCTTTATTTATAAAATGTTAGTTCTAAAGACAGTAATTTGGGTGTTTCTATATAACAAACTCATGGAAATCAGTCTTATTGTCAAGGGACAGCAGAGGTGCTTAAATTAAGAAAGTATATTGCGAAGTCAATTCTCTCTCTCTCTCTCTCTCTTTCTCTGGATATGCTAGGGAAACTCTGTAAATAAACTATCTTTTCATATCTTTTTAAAATTTATATTTTGAACAAGATTTTCTGATGTTATCTAGGTTGGCTCAAACATGTTATACTCCTATATAAAATCATAAATAGTTGAGATTTCAAATATATGTCTGTGTTCTACTTCCAGATATATCTCTTTTCACTGAAGGCACAATGAATGTAGATTACATTTATTTCATAGTCACAATCTGATAAATACTGACTATTGCTTGCACACTGAGGTACTCTGAAGACAGAGTAAGCTAGTGCATATATAAGATTAATAGCAAGAATACTGAGAAAGTCAGAAGGCACACATCACTGTTTTTACTCTTATATATTGTTAATTCGTGACTACATAGCCATTAACATGACTGTTATCATAAAATATGAATTTTACTCATCCCATCAGAAACCTATCTTGAAAATACATATAAACTCTAGTTGGAATTCCATATAAAATGTATAATTAAATGAATGCTGAAGGCTGAATGGTCAACAACAAAAATCCAGAAGGTAGGAGGCAAATGATCAATGTTTTAGTTCTTTCTTTAGTGTCAATGTAGGCAATGAAAACTCAAAGTATATATAGATATGCATTATAAAACTATTTAAGGTACTTCAGTATTTATTTGTTTGAGTACTGATAGTGTAGTTACTAATAAGCATATCAATTTCTAATTTTTAATGAAAAAACTATTATTTAGTCAATAAAAGTATTACTGTCTTGTAGATAAAATATTTATGAGCTGCACTATGTTTGGAATGAATCATTATTATTCTGAAAGCCAATTTATATGATCTTGTAGAAATTCACCATTAAAAAGAGTGATTCATCTGATAGATGGAGATGATTAATGATATGAGATCAATAGCTTCACATCTTATATTCGTTTATTCTTTTGTTCAGTCAAAGGTTAAATTTTGACAAATTATCAGTCTCTACCCTTTTCTCATATTAATCAGTAACTACTGTTTTACTTTCTTTTATTTCTCATTACCATGGAAATCACTTAATTGGTTTATGACAATGAAAGTTTTCTTCTCAAGTTGAACATAAATATATAGATTCCCTAGATATGCCAATATAAGTAGGCTGAAAAAGTCTTTTTTTTTTTCAACATTTACTTAGTAAGGATGAAAAAAATAATCCTACCCCTGGAATTTTACTACACCAAGTAGACATTTGAAAATATAAACTTAGCTGGGCGGTGGTGGCACACGTCTTTAATCCCAGCACTTGGGAGGCAGAGGCAGGCAGATTTCTGAGTTGGAGGCCAGCTTGGTCTACAAAGTGAGTTCCAGGACTGCCAGGGCTATGCAGAGAAACCCTGTCTCGAAAAACCAAAAGAACAAAAAAACAAAACAAAACAAAACAAAACAAAACAAAAAAAAGAAAACACCACAGCAACAGCAACAACAACAAAAAGAAAATATATACTCATACAGACATCTCAACATTTTTACCTGCTGAAAGGCTAGAAAATTGAATTTGTCGTTGATAGGGAACCTTTCTTATCATTTTATTTTTCATCCAAGAAACTGGAAAGCTTTGATGGTGTAGAGTATTGCAGATGATAAGCTGTATTTTGTGTGCTGTATACTGTGGATAACATCAGTGCATTTGTTACATAAGCCTTTCTGGTCAGTTGTAGGAAATATGTTGTAATTCTGTTCTGTACAGAGACAGCTTTGCAGAGAATAATTCTGAGGACTTTCTCCAGGATAGCTGTCTCCCTCCGAGGCCAGTTGCCATCTTAGTCTTGGGGACTAGTTGCTATACCATTTTCCAGTTTCCTATGAGACAGCCATGCTTTATTTACATGTTGAAAGACCCTCTTTTCTTGTTCCATGTAACATATGCTGTGTGGATTTAAATTGCTCCTTTTTTTTTTTTTTTGATTTTTTTTTTATTTACATTTCAAATGCTATCCCGAAAGTTCCCTATACCCTCCCCTGCCCCTGCTCCCCTACCCACCCACTCCCACTTCTTGGCCCTGGCATTCCCCTGTGTTGGGTCATATAAAGTTTGTAAGACCAAGGGGCCTCTCTTCCCAATGATGGTCGACTAGGCCATCTTCTGCTACATATGCAGCTAGAGACATGAGCTCTGGGGGTACTGGTTAGCTCATATTGTTGTTCCACCTATAGGGTTGCAGCCCCCTTCAGCTCCTTGGGTACTTTCTCTAGCTCCTCCACTGGGGGCACTGTGTTCCATCCAATAGCTGACTGTGAGCATCCACTTCTGTGTTTGCCAGGCACTGGCATAGCCTCACTAGAAGCTGCTATATCAGGGTAAACTGCTCCTTTCAAAATCACTATTGAGTATCACATTGCTAAACCCAACTGTAATGTGACACAGGACACCTCAGCATCATCTGCAAAACAAATTAGGGTTTCTTTTTACACAGCAGGAGAGAGAGCTCAGTAATTAACTGTATGGACTGCTTTTCTGGAGGACCAAGTTTCAATCCCCAGCACCCACATGGCTAGACATGCAGCTGGAACCATGGATCCCTCTTTGGCTGGTGGTTTAGTCCCTGGGAGCTCTGGGTGATCCAGTTGATTGACATTGTTCTTCCTATGCGGCTGCAAACTCCTTTATTGGTGTCCCTATGCTCACTCTGATGGTTGGCTGTGAGCATCAGCTTCTGTATTGGTCAGGCTCTGGAAGAGCTCCTCAGGGGACAGCCATCCTGTCAGCAAGCACTTCTTTGCATCAGTAATAGTGTCTGGGTTTGGTGTCTGCAGTGGGATGCATCCCTAGGTGGGGCAGTCTCTGGATGACCTTTCCTTCAATTTCTGCTCCACTCTTTGCTCCTGCATTCCTTTAGACAGGAACAATTCTGTTAATATTTTTGAGATGTGCCTGTATCCTCATCTCTTAACCAGAGGCCATGCCAAACTTCTGAATATGGTCTCTACAGGTTCTTTCTCTCTCTCTCTCTCTTTCTTTGAGTATTTCAGGTAATATCATCCCCAAGGAGTCCTGGGGACCTCTTGCATGCCTGGCATCCCAGTTCCCCATCCTCCACTGCAACTCCACACCTTCTTTCAATTTCCTGACCCTCTGTACTTATCCTTAGTTTCCTCTCTCACTTGATCTTGTCCTGTCTTCCTTTCTCCTTCCCCCCTCCCTCTCCCTAAGAGGCTCCTCCCTCCCCTTATCTCCCATGATTATTTTGTGCTCCCTTCTAAGTAAGATTGAAGCATCCACAGTTTGGTCCTCCCGCTTCTTGAGCTTCATATGGTCTGTGAGTTGTATCGTGGATATTCCCAACATGCATGTTCTTTCATTACCTCACTCAGGATATTTTCTAGTTCCATCCATTTGCCTGTGAATTTAATGAAGTCATTGTTTTTAATAGCAGAGTAATACTCCATTGCATAAATGTACTACATTTTGGGTATCCATAACTCTGTTAAGGGACATCTGGGTTGTTTCCAGGTTCTGGCTATTATAAATATGGCTGATATGAACATCATGGAGCATGTGTTCTTATTATTTGTTGGAGCATCTTTTGAGTATATTCCCAGTGTGGTATAGCTGGTCCTCAAGTAGTACTATGTCCAATTTTTGAAGAACCAGAGACTGATTTCCAGAGTGATTGTACCACCTTGCAATTCCCCCAGCAATGGAGGAGTGTTCCTCTTTCTTCACATATTTGCCAGCATCTGCTGTCACCTGAATTTTTGATCTGAGCCATTCTGACGGGGGTGAGGTAGAACCTCAAGGTCATTTGGATTTGGATTTTCCTGATGACTAAAGATTTTGAACATTTCTTTAACAATAACTTCATGAAATTCACAGGCAAATGGATGGAACTAGAAAATACCATCCTGAGTGAGGTTACCTGGTAACAAAAGAACATGCATGTCGGGAATATCCACGATACAACTCACAGACCATATGAAGCTTCTTGACCATTAGAGATTACTCAGTTGAGAATTTTCTATTTAGCTCTGTACCACATTTTTAGTAGGGTTATTTGGTTCTCTGGAGGCTAACTTCTTGAGTTCTTTGTATATATTGGATATTAGCCCTCTATCAGTTGTAGGGTTGGTAAAGATCTTTTGCCAATCAGGATTTTTTGTGGGTTTGTACTGTTGACAGTGTTGTTTACCCTACAGAAGCTTTTCCATTTTATGTGATCCCATTTGACTATAGTTGAAAGTAGAGTCTGAGCCATTGGTATTCTCTTTGGGAAATTTTCTCCTGTGCCAATGTGTTCAAGGCTCTTTCCTACTTTCTCCTCTATTAGATTCAGTGTATCTGGTTTGATGTGGATGTCCTTGATTCACTTGGAATTGAACTTTGTACAAGGAGATAAGAATGGATTAATTTGAATTCTTCTACATACTGACTGACATTTGAGCCAATAACATTTGGTGAATATGCTGCCTCTTCCACTGGATGATTTTGGCTTCTTTGACAAAGATCAAGTGACCATAGGTGTGTAGGTTTAATTCTGGGTCTTTAATTCTATTCTTGATATACCTGTCTCTGTATCAGTACTGTGCGGTTATCATTATTGCTCTGTAATAAACTTTGAAGTCAGGGATGGTGATTCCCCCAGAAGTTCTTTTATTGTTAAGAATAGTTATTGCTACCTTAGTTATAAACTGTGCTGGCTAATTTCTTATTTTCAAGTCATAGATTAATTACTGGGAACTTACACCCAATTATTACATTAAAATGACCTTGACACCATGAGAGATTATATGAACCACTTTTACTAAAAAAGAATTTCATACTTTATAATCTTTTTCTAATTTTGAATGTATGATACAGTAGCTTTTTTTATTTTGAGGAATATTTTATACAATAAGCAGACTATCCTTTCAAAAGGTACAAAGTCTAGAACATAGTCAAATTAAAATTACTTTGTCAATATGATTTAGCTTCCATAAATTTTTGATGTACTAGTAAGTTACCATGATGACAATTAGAGGATCAATGAGAACTTGTAACATTATTCTCCAATCATACTATCAATTAAATCAATCTACTGTTTGGTGGGAATCTCTCAACTTGTGCTCTGCAACTCATAATGTGGCTTAATTTAATAATATACATATTGTTACTTTTGTTCATCAATTTACATTTCTTCCTTAGAGTCCCACATTTTTTACATAGCATTGCATTTTTAAATCAAAAATAACAGATAAGTGTTGGCAATGTGACTAAGATAAAGCATTTCCTGAGAGTGTCCCCCTGAAGCCTTCTTTTCTGCCCAAACAACTGTGCACACATTTCTAACAGTGTTTTTAATACTCCTATTTTCTTAAATATGCTTGTGATATATTTGCATTCGAAGACAGTCATGCAATTGTATTTTTTTTATCTTTAATTCACTTTGTTCTGTAATGCTTATTTAATCGTCTATACCCAGAAACATTTCAATAAAACTCCAGATACAATAGAATCTACTTATAATCCCAGTATTAAGGATACTGAAGTCCAAGTCTTTTTTACACTACAGATTATATGCCCTCCATGTCCACCCTCTGACTATTCCATATCCCATACCCCCCCCCCCATCCAAGAGGATGTCTCCACCCCCTGACCCCCCACGCCAACAGACCTTCCCACTCCCTAGGGCCTCCAGTCTCTTGAGGGCTATCTTCTCTGACTGAACCCAGCCCCAGCAGTCCTCAGCTGTATATGTGTTGGGGGCCTCTTAACAGTTGGTGTGTGCTGCCTGGTTGGTGGTCCAGGTTAAATGAGAATGCTAATCCTCCTACAGGATCACCCTCCTCCTCAGCTATTCTAGCTTTTCCCAGATTCAGTCACAGGGGTCAGCAGCTTCTGTCCATTGATTGGGTGTAAATATCTGCATCTGACTCTTTCAGCTGCTTGTTGGGTCTTTCAGAGGGCAGTCAGGATAAGTCCCTCTTTTGTGAGCACTCCATAGCTTCAGTAAGGACACTCTTATTTTTCAACAAGAATTGTTTAGAGCAGAATTTAGGGTAATGGGGGTGGGGAGGCAAAAGAGAGAAAATCTGGCTAATAATGGATATAGAATGCAATTAGATAAAAAAGTAGTTCTAACAATTTTAAAAATTAATAACTGTTGTTGACTGTAGCAGTAGTTTTGGCTATGCTGTTATGACTACCGCACACCCACACAGGAGCAATCTGAATTTGCGAATGAAAGACACACACACACACACACACACACACACACACACACACACATTCATCAGTTTATTTTTGACATGCCATGACTAGCTCAAAGGATGAGCACTCCTCAACCTTCCCCTGCTACCCCAGGCTCGATCAGAGAAGTAGCTAGTGTCCATTTACCTAATTTCTTATACAACTGGGCTGACTTTTTCTACTGCAACTCTTAAGTCCCATCCTTCTTCCACAGTCGTGGCAATACTCTGTCTCCCTCTCCCAATCCTGTACAAATCTAAAGGTTCCCACCTCAGTTGGCCTGCCCAGCCATTGGCCATTGGCTCTTTATTGACTGTTTAAAAAAAGCAATTGTGGACAAGGACCTTCAGTATTCAAACAGATTCCTGATTTGGGCGGCCAGATTAATTCAAAGCATTGGAACCAATAAGCAACAGTTGACAGACATTAATCAAGTATTTCATAAGAATTAGCAGATAGGATTTTTAACATTTCTAACAGAAAAACATGCATGTCTGCTATGTCATATGTGTCCAAACACATATGTGGCCATTACATACTACATATGTGTGATGAACACTCTCACTGCACAGATGAATACATTTCCCTTATTATTTTTAATTAAAAATAGATATATTAAAAGGAGACTAATGGGATATATTTTATCCTTCTTCTACTTGAATACAGAGCTAGAGGAGACACTCCAGGGGTCATATAGTGGGCCTTCAGGAGGCTCTCAAACTACATTGGTCTAGACTTCCTACACTCAAAAACTTATTTCATATATGATGCAGCTCTTGACTTATATTTATAGAAAGTATAATTATTTTATTTCCCTTGACAAATTATCACTGTTAAATAATTTACTTATAAAGCTATTGTATCAGTAAGATACTTTGTAAGCTTAGCATCAAATTATAGTAAAGATGGGTATTAACTGTGTAGTTTATAGATTTCTATTATATAACATGAATATAGAGATGTGGTTTAGTAAAATATCATTAAATGTGAACCAAAGACTGTAAGGAACACTGATTTCTAGAGTGCCTTCATTTTATGGAAATGCCATATTCACACACTCAGCTCCAAGTCTCTATCTTATAGCCCCCATAGCCCCTGTAAATCACCTTTTATTTACACGACACTGCAGATTACTTACACTATTTTAAATGCTTCATATTAATGGAATTATATAGCATTCATCACGCTGACACTGGCTTTTTAACTGACTATACTATTCTCAGGGTTCATGCTTATCTGAATAGAAGAATTTTTATTTGTTTTGGTTTGGTTTCATGGATGTAAAATATCAGATGTATTTAATTCTTACATAGGCTTTATACATTGATTTTTTAACATTTTTTATTATTATTATTTTCTTTATTTACATTTTAAATGCTATCCCGAAAAGTTCCCTATACCCCACCCCCGCCCCTGCTCCCCTACCCACCCACTCCCACTATTTGGGCCTGCTCTTCCCCTGTGCTGGGTCATATAAAGTTTACAAGACCAAGGGGCCTCTCTTCCCAACGATGGCCGACCAGGCCATCTTCTGCTACATATGCAGCTAGAGACTCGAGCTCAGGGGGTACTGGTTAGTTCATATTGTTGTTGCACCTACAGGGTTGCAGACCCCTT
>NC_034606.1:14441683-14468572 GCF_900095145.1 Mus pahari | reverse complement strand
CCATTCTGACTGGTATGAGATGGAATCTCAGGGTTGTTTTGATTTGCATTCCCCTGATGACTAAGGATGTTGAACATTTTTTCAGGTGTTTTTTAACAGACACCTTTACTGCTTTAGATAGTGCTGCAAATTTTACCAGAAATATGATTATCTAATTCTAGAACCATTTTTGTGTAGACTTGGTGAAATTTGTTTGTAGGGTTTGGAGTAGAAGTTGAAAAAGTACAAGCAATTCAGAGTGCACTGTGTCCTAAAGATCTCAAGAAGAATGAACACTACCTCAAAGACTTTCTACCTATCCCAATGAATTTATTTTGTTTGAGAACTATATCTTTCTATCTTCAGAGCTCACACATCACTTGTTCATATATATGTAACTTTTCCTCAAGAAGGAACAATCAATAAATTAGTGTTCCTCAGGAGAGGAGTGTGAATCATTACTCTTAGAAGTTTAGCAAAATGCATAAGCTTAATATGTCATTTTCAATATTTTGTTTGTTTTTACGTATATAACTGTATATTCTGTAAAGGGATGTTTTACTTATCTTAGAATCATTAGTGTTTCAGATACAAAAGAGTGATGGGAATCTACATGAATGGGTAAGTGATTGTCAAATTGTCATATAAAGATAAAAAGGCATCCACCTTTGTATTTGTCAGGCACTGGCAGAACATCTCAAGAGACAGCTATATCAGGCTCCTGACAGCAAGCACTTGTTGGCATCAACAATAGTGTCTGGGTTTGGTGACTGTATATGGGATGGATCCCTAGGTGGAGCAGTCTCTGGATGGCCTTTCCTTCAGTCTCTGCTCCACACTTTGTCTCTGTATCTCCTCCCATGGATATTTTGTCCCCCCTTCTAAGAAGGACCGAAGTATCCATACTTTGGTCTTCCTTATTCTTGAGCTTCATTTGGAATGTGAATATTATCTTGGATATTCCAAGCTCCATTGGACTGAGCACAGGGTCGCTAAAGGAGGAGCTAGAGAAAGGACCCAAGGAGATGAAGGGGTTTGCAGGACCAGAGGAGGAACAACAATATGAACTAACCACTACCCCCAGAATTTCCAGAAACTAAAGCACCAACCAAAGAAAACACATGGAGGAACCCATGGCTCCAGCTGCATATGTAGCAGAGGATGGCCTTGTTGGACATCAATGGGAGGAGAAGCCCTTAGTCCTAAGAAGGATCAATGCCCCAGTGTAAGGGAATGCCAGGACAGAGAAGCAGGAGTGGGTGGGTTGGTGAGAAGGGGGAAGGGAGGTGGGATAGAGGGTTTTCAGGGGGAGACCAGGAAAGGGGATAACATTTGAAATGTAAATAAAGAAAATATCTAATAAAAATAAAGATGAAAGGGGATAGAAGAAATGAAAACTTTCTATATAGTATCAATAAGAAATATTTTAGATTATTAGGTGTTTATCAATGTGTTTTAGAGTAAATAAATAAATCTGTCTACTGATATGAAATGTAAATACAGGACAAAAGACGTTTGTCAGCATGTCTTTAAAGAGATTTTTCTGGAAGTCATTTATTTAGTTATTTTTGTATAATAAAGATGTTATATGGTTGTTAGTTTTTGTAACCTAGTTTTTGTTTTCACTAGAGAACAAGTTCTCACAAACCTCTAACTCCAAAAATATTTACATTATGATTCAAAATAGTAGCAAAATTACAGTTATGAAATAACAATGAAAGTAATTTTAGAGTTGGGGGTCACTACAACATGAGAGATTTTATTAAAGATCACAGCATTAGGAAAATTGAGAACCACTATTCTAGTATCCTCTGAGAAGAAACCATCAATCGAGGAATTGTCTGTCATATTGTTCTGTAAGCAGGTCCATGGAACACGCTGTTGGTTGATATTAAATTATTAAGCTCTGCCAAGTTGAGGCAATGCCACTCTCATGTAGCTTTTCCTGAGTTGTATAAAAAAAAAAGCCAAATTAGTAAGCCGTGGATACCAGCCTGGTACTCACCATTGCTCTATGTCCTGTGCTTCAGTTCTGACACTGAGTTCTCAGCAGGGCTTCTCTTGATGGATAATCCTTTTCCACACCAATATGTCTTTGGTCATTGGGTTTATCACAGGAGAGGCGAGTTAGAACACAAGTCATGTGCAAATAGTACCAAATATCCTGAAAGCAGAACTTTAAAATCCAAAGTATTTGTGTACAGATATTTTGGAAGTGTCCAATGCACAATTTCCGTTAGCGCTTCCAAGATTTTCTTGGTGGCCATTTATATTCAGCAAGATTGCTGAATAAGATTCAGATTGCATTTCCTCTAATCAAATCTCATGGTATGCATTCCTTACAATATATAATTATATGTTTTTAATGGAATTCTTCATGATTATATTACATGATTGTCTATAAATATCATAGGATATATATGAAAAACTTCTTAAATTAATATTTTTAACTTTTCAACTATTAAATGTGCATATGTATGTATAATTCTAATGTTAGAGAAAAATCTACAACTATATGTACTACTGTTTATACTACATTTTCTTTATCATTATCCTTTTATCATTGCAAGTATAATAATAGCATTTAATAGTGTACATAGAATCTTTAGGGAAAAAGGTACTTTCAATATTTTATGAAGTATAAAAAATTGATATTCTGAGCAGTTATACTATTTTTTTTGAGATCACATATAATTTATTGGAATTAGTCTTAAAATGGCAAATAGAATTCCCACCCACCATCACATGTTATTATAAGGTATCTTTCTGAACAAATGTAGTAATCTTACAAACTGTATGAGCTTGAGAAAAACTGCTGAGGGTTTTGAATATAAACAGAAACATCGATTTCAGAAAATGAGCAGTGTGCTACTGTCCTGTGGTCCAACTAAGGTAGTCAATAGTCGTCAATGACCTCAATAGAACCAAGGAAACTTGGGTTTCAAATCAGCTGCTGCTTCTGTGGAAATCACCACAGATCAATAAATATTGTAGTAGGTTGATAACTGAGCACAAATTATGTGTGAATTCCCATGAAAGCATAAGATATAAGAGAATGTGTTCTATATTTTAAACACATCATCTTATTTACAAGACAGTAAAACGGTCTTTTTTTTTTTTCTTTTTTAAAAAAGCTTATTTTTTAAAATTTTGTAGGCTGGGTGGGGGAATATAATAGTATTTGAGAGCAGGTGTGTAAGGAAGCCTGGTCAGATACCCTGAGTTAAAGTTTATTTATTGTGTGGCAGTCTACATAGATAGTGGAAAAACAGGCTGATAAGAAAATCAGAGAATGCAATTTGTAAAAAAAAAAAAAAAGCAATTTAATTTTTAGGACTGTCTTAGTCAGGGTTTCTATTCCTGCACAAACATCATAACCAAGAAGCAAGTTGGGGAGGAAAGGGTTTATTTGGCTTACATTTCCAAACTGCTGTTGATCACCAAAGGATGCAGGACTGGAACTCAAGCAGGTCAGAAAGCAGNAGCTGATGCAGAAGCCATGGAGGGATGTTCTTTACTGNCTTGCCTCCNCTGGCTTGCTCAGTCCACTCTCTTATAGAACCCAAGACTACCAGCCCAGAGATGGCACCACCCACAAGGGGCTCTCCCCCCTTGATCACTAATTGAGAAAATGCCTTACAGCTGGATCTCATGGAGGCATTTCCCCAACTGAAGTTCCTTTCTCTGTGATAACTCCAGCTGTGTCAAGTTGACACAAAGATATCCAGTAAAAGGACCAAAGTTACACATTCCTGGTGTGGATGTAAATTTTTTTAAAAAGGCAAAATTATTTCACATGAGAGAAAACAATTCAGTTTACTAATGAACAAATGACCCTCAGTGTTTATGAGCTGGCACATTGTCAGCTTACATTATTAATACTCTGCTTGTGGACGTTGTACATCGTGGTGCGGAGCCTAGTGCGCACCACGATGTACAACGTCCACAAGCAGTGGATNNTCGGCCCAAAGTTCCAAAGTCCTTCCACAGTCCTCCCCAAAACATGGTCAGGTTGTCACAGGAATACCCCACTCTGCTGGTACCAATATGTCTTAGTCAGGGTTTCTATTCCTGCACAAACATCATAACCAAGAAGCAAGTTGGGGAGGAAAGGGTTTATTTGGCTTACATTTCCANACTGCTGTTGATCACCAAAGGATGCAGGACTGGAACTCAAGCAGGTCAGAAAGCAGNAGCTGATGCAGAAGCCATGGAGGGATGTTCTTTACTGNCTTGCCTCCACTGGCTTGCTCAGTCCACTCTCTTATAGAACCCAAGACTACCAGCCCAGAGATGGCACCACCCACAAGGGGCTCTCCCCCCTTGATCACTAATTGAGAAAATGCCTTACAGCTGGATCTCATGGAGGCATTTCCCCAACTGAAGTTCCTTTCTCTGTGATAACTCCAGCTGTGTCAAGTTGACACAAAGATATCCAGTAAAAGGACCAAAGTTACACATTCCTGGTGTGGATGTAAATTTTTTTAAAAAGGCAAAATTATTTCACATGAGAGAAAACAATTCAGTTTACTAATGAACAAATGACCCTCAGTGTTTATGAGCTGGCACATTGTCAGCTTACATTATTAATACTTTCTAGCTCTACATAGTGAGATGGCCCAGTAATCTTAACATTCTAGAGGCTGAGGCAGCAGGATCTCTAAGTTCAAGGCCACCCTGAACTGTGTATTGAGACTCTACTTGCCAGGGAGGAAAACTTTATAGTTAGTAAAATTGGCATGAAACTACTAAATTTATTCTCACCCTCTGTATAGTCATTGTTGTGTAAATATGTAGCCATGGTACTGGAGCGATGTGACTGCTGTGACTGTTGTGACTGCTGTTGAAGAACCAGTATGGCTCTCTTGCAAAACAAAACAAAACAAAACAAAACAAAACAAAAAAACAAAAACAAAAAAACAAAAAAACAAAACAAAACAAAAAAAACTTCTTACTGAAGAAAACCTGGTTTCAGCATTGTACGATTTGAACACGGTTTCTTCCTAGAGGTTTGTGTTTGATCCCTAGTTGTTGATGATGCTATTTAGGGTGGTTATAGAAACTTCTGGACTTCAGGCCTAGGTAGAGGAAATAGCAATAGATGATCAACTGGCTATTGATCCTTAACATGCATTATTTTCATACTTCATGCTCCATTGTGCTATGAAGATGTACCTATAGGACCCTGATGCTTGGCTCAAGCTCAAGGTTTAGTATGGATAACTAAACCTTCAAATACTGAGTAAAAATCATCTCTATAATTTGCAAACTCAGACAATTTGGTTATGAACTATAAATGTAGGTAATACAAACATATACATTTTCATCAGAAAATAGTAATTTTTAGTATTTTAATCTAAATTTTAAACTTGTGTAATGAAAGTATTTTAGACATATTTTAACTATTCTATTGGCATAGTTTGTACACAATTCCTAAAAACTGTAGAAAATACTAATTCTTAAAGTTCAACTAGAAAAATGTTTCATAAAAATATTCTTAAATTGTTCAATTTATGACATAATCTATGATAAAAGTACATATTAATTTATATGAAAATATATAAGTATTAAAATACATCAAACAAATTTATTCAAAATGTAAGTATTAATGGAAAGTTCAAAACAGTAATCAAAATAAAACACACGGGTACCTATGCCTCAGCCAAGTAATGGTATGGACTTCTATGGAGATTTAAACAACATTTATTAAGCTCAATAAAAATATCCTTCAACTTAACTTTTCATTTGTACATTGTGATCATGCCAAGAGTTATTTTTGCAATGAAGATACTCAAGACTGTTCCCCACTTTCCCCCAGGACCTCTCAAATCTTTGAAACTTAAGCATCTGTCTTCTGAAGTGCTCAGCATGTCATCATTCTTTGGCCTACATCACAAACTTTGAACTCAAAATAAAGATGTGATAAAAGAACTGTTTTTTGTACTAGGTTCAACGGTCTATTTATATAGTAATAAATATGAAAGTAGCCATTTACCTCACAAGGAATTGTATGTCATGAATTTCCTTTTGTGAACAGAATTGATGACTATCTATATACTAAGGCCCTCAAAAAATTGATGGAAGCATTGTTTTCTTTTACATTATGTTTTGTGATACAAATTTAATAAAGTGAATGGCTAACCATTTTAAGCATTAGTTTATTTTCTATTTTTATAGAACTTAGGATGACAGAAGCATGTTTATGGTTGCCCAAGTAATAAATCTTCACAATTCCTCTGCAGCAGTGACACTACTAGCTATAAACCAAGGTCAGGCATAATACTGTGTGGTTGTTACATGTTCATTACTGATCAAAACTATTTTTCACGGAGCTATCAATCTATCTTCAGAATACAATCTTGTTCTAAGAATAGAAGATGAGTTTAGACAATGATTTGCAATAATAAATAATGTACCTCAGACACTAAGTGCTTTAATTTGCAGTAGAGATCTTTGTGGAGGAAAACGTATCTACAGTAATAGAATCATCAGCTCATTATTTGGAAAGGTCAGGAGAGAGTGGCTTTTTTCTTTGTTACCTCATAAATGAGATATGCAGGCCAAGCTTCTTTCAGAATTATAGGTAATAATCCTTAAGAATTAAGGGTCAGCAGTTACAGTGTCTGAATTTGTTTTCATCACAGCCAACAGCTTTATGATGATCTCATCACATCCGGTTTTCTTTCCTCTCATTGTTAATGTGACTCTATGACTTGTATTTCAAATCAGGACGCTTCTGAGAATCATACAGTACAATTAATAACACCATTGACACAATATGCGTGAACCACATATCTAGGACCTAGCAAGAATAACAACAATCCCACATTAAACATCTCTCCTTAAAATTCTGTTCCAGAAGCCTACATACACCCTGTACCTTCCAAAGAATGCTGTCTTTAGTTACAAGATTGGACAAAATCAAATGTTAATAAGATTAATAACTTATTCTTAATAAGTGAAGCATCTTAAGATTGTGAAGCGTCTTAGCACTTTAATTTAGTAATTCCTTAAATTAAAAAGATGAAGCTGTCCTTTCAATCACCCCAAATGACATTTGGATCAGTATTATACTCTGAGGTAATGCTAATTAAAATGCATTATATTCTACCTATTAATATATTTCATATTCTCTCAGGTTCTCAGAAGTTTCCAGAGATAACATGCTTTGTGATGCATATTGCTTTATTTTATCTAATTTTGCTCACTGCTTCCCCTCAAGCCAATGTTGCTGTCCGCTGAAAGCCAGCTGATGGCTCATCCACTTAATTGTTTCTGCTTTACTTCAAATCTTATCTCTCCCCTAGATTTTAGTCTCTATGATGGTTGTCTCCACTTTCTTAAAATTTCATACAAGAACTAAATGCTAATAATACTAAAGCTACTTCAAACTATTTTAAGGATAAAGTAACATTTAAAATAACAAAGTACTAAAAGTACAAAGAGGCAGCTTATCGTGTTTTTGAGTTGGCTAAATTAAAAACTTCTAATTTCTCTTTCTAATTTCTGGCCAAAGACTGTTTCACACTTTTCCATGAGAAAACTAATTTCCTCTTTCCCTCTCTTCCTCCCTCCCTCACTAAGTAGAAATATTAAGTGAAAGCATCATTTCTCTCTCATAGCAGAAATATACAACACATTGGAGATATATGTCAATGGAAGCACACTTACCTCATATGTGTGAGACACTAAGTTTAACTCCTAACACTGGTCTCAATACAGAAAGAAGGAATAGACAGAGGACAGGTAGAATGAAGAGAAAATGTGGAAATAATGAATAATGAAACAAGAAAAACAGAGTAAGTAGAAATTATAGTAGAAGTGGTGAGTCATGCCTATAATCCCAACTCTCAGAGGAGAGGATGGAAGGTTTCCGTGGGTTCCAGAAAAACTTGAGCTACATGGTGAATTTTATGCCAGTTTAAGTTAGAGATCAAGATTATGTCTCAATAAAACAAACATAAAGGTAAATATAAAAATATGAACTTACGATATATAGCAAAACCTCTAGAAGACATACATCTGGGAACGCACCACTAAACTCAGAGTCCTGGGAAATCCTAACATATGATTGCTCATTTGCCAGGAACTGAATATTGATGCCCAACCAAGAGAGCTTCCAAATAGAAAGAAAGCCCACAGGAAAAATGTAGTACTGCAGAAAGGTATAAGCAACTAATTATCTTTTACAATTAAATTAGGATGCATAGCAGACAAGTAAGGATTATGCCAATCACATAGAGGGTGTATGAGCACGAATAGACAAAGCTATGTTGAGAGACACATATTAAGGTTTTAATCGAGAAGGCTGTAAACATTAAGACAAGAGCTTAATAGGCTTTCTCAATGACAAGGAATATAGTATTAAATTGAGCCAGAAAGAAGAGCAAAAGGGATCATTTACCCCATGTTCATTTTAGATAAATATCACATAATGTTGTGGTTAATGTTTAAAAGTAAACTAGATTAATAAACATAACATTCAGAATGAAGCTGTTTCATGAACAGTATTTAGCTGAAAATTCTCTTTTGTGATCAATTGTGTACATGATTTAATTTTTAAGTAAGATTTTATCATATTTGTAAATGGGATAAAATCTAGGTGAAATGCACATGCTAGATGACAAATATTCCTACCAAAGAGCACTTGATAAATCAATAGAAACAATTTCAAAAGGCCTTGTTTTTCTAGGACAGTGATCTGTTTTAGAGTAAACTAAACAGGTTTGCTAGTTGACCTGTTGGCATCTTTAATCACTACCTGCTACAAAAAAACACTTCTATGATGACAGTTGAGATATACACTACAGTTTGAGTAGAAAAACTTAGGTAGCAGATTATTGCTATTTTCATTTAGTAAAAATAATAGTTTTAGAGTAGCCATAGAAATCTAAATTTTAATAAATGGCATAACTTAAAAGAACCGTGCATCTATTAAATGTGAAATTTGATAGTCTATCCAGTCCTGAGTACTTGTAAGCAAGGCTCTGAAATGTCATCAGATATAGGTTTACTTGTCTTCTCTTTCTTGTTCCCAGTGTCAATTAGTAGGAACTTCCAGCTAATTATATTAGTATTCTCAATAAAGAATATAATAGTAGAAGGTAACATAAATATTAATCTAATAAAACTAGAAATAAATGAATATCAGATGAGAATTCATATTAATTTCAGTTGTCAATGGAGAAACTGTTTTGATCAGAAAATATATGTACATATAAATACACTTATATATTGTATGTGTATATATTATATACTTATATATACTACACATTACATATTTATATCTAGATATATACTTATATATAAATAACATAAATATATACTTACATAAAATATTTATGTATACATATTTATATATAAAAATATATACACATATATATTTATTTTTTCCTTTTTTTTTCAGATGTCTACTTAATTTGGCTTGCATCATCTTTTTATCCTCTCCTCCTCAATTATCCCTGAGCTTTGTGAGGAGGGTGTGGTACATAGGTCCCACTGAATGCTAAAACTTCTACAGTTTTTAAGTCTTTTTATTGACTGCTTGTGCATCTTTAATCACTACCTACTACCGAAGAACACTTCTATTATGACAATTGAGAAATACACTAAAGTATGGGTAGAAAAACGTAGGAAGCAGATTATTAAAATGTTCATTTGGTAAAACAATAGTTTTAGGGCATTCTCTAAAGGTTAGAACCTAGTTAGTCATGGATATGAGGTCTTGTTAATGATCCTAGCTACGAGGTTCAAATTATGGAGCAAGCTTCATATCCAATCAGAAAGTGATTTGTTGCTTATTCCTATAACATTCCAGTCACTGTTGCACTGAGGAAAGGGATTCCATAGTGACAAGGCACTATTCTATGAGTATAACAAAATATCAGTATTAGCAATTTTATCATTAATTTTTATTGTTTGTTTTCATATATTTGTTACTTTGTTTTACCTAAGTTCCTTGAGCAATCTAGTTTTGGGTTCTTGGTCTCCCAAACAGTGTAATAATGTATGGGTCCTATCTCTTTGAGTGGACCCTAATTCAAATTAGATACTAGTTGGTTATTCCTACAAGGTTTGTGTCTCTTTTGCCCTAGCATGTTTTACAGACTGGACACCATTGTAGATCAAAGGATTTGTACATGAGTCAGTTGTTTACATGTTTGTTTTGGTAGCATGGAAAGTACCTTCCTATACTAAACACGCTAAAGCATATGTGTGTTAGCTCTACATGGGCACCAGCTCAAATTCTACGTGTTCAATGTGTTTTGTAGATTTTGTCTTCACCAACTGAGACATGCCTTCAGTTAGTGGAAAAACCTATGGTCTTAGCAACAGCTAATCTCTATGGGAATTTTATATTTCCCTGGAAATATAAATTACTCAGACTTTTGTGCTCCCAAATGGGATACCCGTGGGACTCCTTTAGCCAACAACGCAACTAAATTAAATGTAACTCAATCTTGGGACTAAAAACTTAATTTGGTGGTAAAAAATGTCCTGTTAAGCTGTATCTTTCCCATTACTTGGCAATTTTTTTTATTTAGATGGTCTTCACACACACACACACTCACACACACACACACACATACACACACACACAAACACACAGAGAGATTCTAATATTAGAATATTCTAATATATTAGAAAACTTCTGCTATATTGGATTTTGGTACTACTTTTCAAGTGTCCCTTAATTTTGGGTCTCCTTATACCCCTTTCTCATTCTTCTCCCTTCTGCCTTCCCAACTTACTGTCTTGTTAAAGCGCCCAACATCTATCTATATCTATTAATTTCCCTTCCCTACCAAAACATATTTTACATCCAGTCCCTTATTCTATACCTAACCTTGCTGGGTATGGATTTTAACTTTAACAGTTAATATCCACACATAAGTGGCTGTCATAATTCTCTTTCTGGCTCTGGGTTATGTCACTGTGGAAGTTTTGTTATTAGTTCTATCCATTTACCTCTGAATTTCATGAGTTCATTTTTCACACTTTATAGTCTACTAAGCAAATATATCATATTTTCATCATCTATCCTTTTACTCTTGCTAATCTAGATTGTTTCCAATTTCTGCCTATTTTGAAGAGTGACAGTGAACACGGTGTCTTTGTAATAGGATGAGTTGTCCTTTAGGTATATGCTCAAAACTGGAATAGCTGGATCTTGAGATTAAATTACATTTTCCTGAGGAACTACCACATTGATTTCACAGTGCTTGTACAATATCACAGTCCCACCATTAGTTAATTAGTGTTACATATATTCCATGTCTTTGCTAGCATGAGTTGTTACTTGTGTTATCAGTCATCATCATTCTGATGAATGTAAAATATTACCACCCAAGAAATGGCAGAAATCTTTATTATTATCAATAATTCAACTTCTTGTGAAATTTATTTTTAAGTTTTCTATATAATAGGCTACTGACCTTCATACACTGGCACGAGAAATAAGCATAAAACTAATAACTTATAGGGACACCCAATAAATGTTGATGTTCTGTCTTTACAGCCTATATTCTTATCTACGGACTGTGTTTCAAAATCATAACTAGAATTCAAATGATATTTTTTGCCAGTTGGCATACCTCTCTGATGTATTAGTTGTTGTAACAATATCAATTTCTTAATATAAACTATTACCAATGGTTGGTTGACATAAAATAACAACAAAAAATGTTGTCAGAGCTTTGGAGGCACATTTCCTATGTTAGTGAAAATAACTTTCCCCCTGAGAATAAGTGAAGCTACAACATAGCCATTCCATCCCCTTTCCAGCTTCTCACAGATAGCCTAGAATTTCTGCCCTGTGTCTATCTCACTTTTCCCTCTCTGTCTTCGTGCTGTGTTTTCATATGTGTATTGTCTCATTTCACCTCTCTGGCAGAAAGATTTCATCATGATCTTAAGGGAGAAACTCAAGTAGCTAATGATCTTTTCTACATCTAAAAGTAGATTAATATATGTTCAGCTGCAAAGACACATTTATCTAGTTCGAGTATTACTTTAAAATTCTGATGTTTTGCATTGTGAATTTGTGTGTGTGTGTGCATAAGTAAAACCTCTGTTCCATTCTCTAAGATCAGACTTTCATATTTCATGAAACTTTAGAACTTTCTAATACCATCTTTGTTCTCTCCTTAAAATCATTTGGTAGACTTCCTCCTTACTGTGCCAAGAAAAGAAATAACAGTCAATTAAGATCATCTTGAGCTTTTTACCATCAAACCACATACATAATTGTTTCTATCACTATACATATTGCTCGTATATACTGTTAAATAAAATAATAGCTTCTTTGTTAGTTTCTTCCCATCTTCAGCCCTTTTTTCTGTTCCCAAGGCTATTTTATTTTCCTAAACCTGTGTCCCTACTCAGTATCTCTGGATAAATTACATAAGGTCATTACTGATCTTTCTGCCACACTACATCAAACCCAAGATAAATTTCTCCCTTAATCACAAAATATACTTTTAAAAACTTGTACCCTAGTCATATTCATATTTTCATGAACCTCATGCAGTCTCAACCGAAGAAGTAATACATGTTTCCGTTCCTACTCAAAACGTTGTAAAGAATGTATGTATGTATATAGATATAGATATAGATATAGATATAGATATAGATATAGATAACAAGTACACATAAGAGTACAGTATAAGATGCAGAAATGAAAAGTATGGACTAGATATTAGCATGAGGAAGCACAGAATTCAGGCAATAAATTTAGGAGAGAAAATACAAAACTAATTTTTTCCCTAATTTTAACTTTGTCATATATTTCTTCATTTTAGTCATAGATAAATGAATAAAATTATATTTAATAGTGAAAGCATGAAACTGAATACAATCCTCTACAGACTCAGTTTTGATGATTACTCTGACTGTACAGGAGTCTATTAAGTTATATAAGTTTATATATGGTTAATTATTTTGGTGTATAATTTTTATATTTTCATTTGAATAATTTGATTTGAATAAAGAAGAAACAGAATTAAAATCATAAGCTTCTATGATATGTGAAAGATTAATTATAAACACTCCAAATTATCTCAGGTTAAATAATATCTAATATGAAGTGCATTTATAAATCCATACTTAAATAAAACTAAGAATTTTGTATGCAAACATGTAACAGCATCCACAAAGATTGTGGGAATAATACTAGTAACAGGATAAAAATATATCTATAAGACAAAATTTTGTTCAAAAATACAAAAAAATTTGCAAGCAAAGTAAAATTTGAAGGAGTAAAACTAAGAAAAATTGGTATACTTAAAATAATAGGTGCTTGGATCTACAAGTGTCTGTTCCCTTTGCTTTCCAATACTGGAGCTTATCACATTTGTATTTATAAGTCATTTATTTGACTTATAAATTTATTTTAACATTTACCAAAAGTAAATATAGCATTGGTAAATATGTAACATATAATATGAACAATATGAATGTATACATACAGCCAAGGATTTTGAACTTTTTATTATCTTTGGGTTTTTGTTCTGTTTTGTTTTTTGATTTTTGATTTTTTGCATTCTGCAGCCATTCATCTAATGAATTTACTAGTGCTCTTAGGTTGTGATAATCTGTTTATTGTCTTGAGAACACTTTATCTAATCTTAATGGAATGGAATTAGAGTTCCAGCTGACAAAGCTTTAAGGCTTCCAAATGAGCTGCATCTTCCATCACATGACTACCCCCAATTAACTACAATGCTAGAGCCCCCTTTTTTTTATGATAAACAACATGAAATTGTGTGTCAGAAAACAAAATTAGCACTTCACCAGATAATTTCAAACTGATGCCAATGCAACTCAATGGTTTATGGTGTGGAAAAAATGGCAAGTCAGTTACTCAATACTAAAACTTAATTATCTGATGTCAAATATCATTCATTTTGGTTAATGAAATGACTGCATGTACATTGAGTCTACATTTTAAATAAGTTTCAAATGGCTTTTAGAATCAACAACATGTTCTTTTCCCTTTTTTCCCTAGCAAGACTGGAATAAGCTTTAACTATTTTAAACAAACAAAAAAAATAATGTAAAATATACTAATGTATAACCAACCCCGGATCCCAATAATTATGTTGTAAAAGCACAGATATTTTAGAATGTTCTCAATGGGAAGAGCAGAACAATTAAATGTTGATTCGTCCTTTCAATTTCATATATTGGACTATAGTAACTTTACTAAAATATCAATTTTGAAGCCAGAAATAGAAAATATGCTATTTTTCACTAAAAATTACTAAGGACCTAAAAATACTATATTACACCCTTCAAAAATCTAAATTCTCAATCCATTTAGTTCATATTCTTTGTCCATTTAGTTCAATTGTAAGTAATTTGCTCACATTTTTAACAAAATTAGAAAGGAATCAGGAAAATTATGATTACTCTATAAACTACATCTTATATATTTATGTCATTTTGCATATAATCTGAGATCTGTAGCAAAAGAATCAGTTAACTATATTGTATTTTGGTAGTAGAAAATCTGATGGAATTTATGAACTAGTTCTTTGACATACCTTGGGTATTTTATAACTAATGCAGCCATCCCTTCACTAACAACATATAAACTATTATCTATATAACATCATGTGTACATCTAGAAAAATATAACCATTCCAAGTAGTTAGTTATTGCTGTTGTTTGGCTTTCATTGAATCAAGGAGACTGAGGATGGTAATAACAATTGTTTCATTGTTTTTGGTTTTGGAAACAGGATTTCTCTATGTCCACCTGTCTGTCCTGGAAAACTCTTTGTAGATCCTACTGGCCTCATTCAATGATTCCACCTGGCTCTGCCTCCCAAGTACTTAGATTAAAGCATGTGCCCCCACAATTTGTGCAGATGGGAAGTTTTACTTTACCAGTGACATTTATTTTCATGCATAAAACAGTGTAGCATAACTATGGGTATAGTGTATTTCTGTTATGTGTTCAGCATTTTATATTGCCTAATTTATGATTTTTTATGTTCTACAAATTTCAAACATGACTGCTGTATTTATGCCATGTTCACATCTGTCCCTCTCCCTCTCCCCTTCCCCCCTCTCAGGCCTCCCCTGTCCTCCCACTGTCTCCCAAGCTCCTGATCCCTAATGATTATTTATGCTATGTATGGTATGTACATAAATATGATTCTACTGTATCCATTTAATATAGCTTCTATGTATATGCGTTTTGTGCTGACCTCATGGGGTGTGACTAGGCTAGCATCCCTAGAGAAAATTCTTTCTCTACATCCACCAACTCCCTGTAGATCTTCAGTTATAGATGATGCCTGTGAAATTTCCACCATCCACACGAGCAACTTTACTTGTGTTCTCATTATTTAGGTTTTAGGCAACCACAGGGTTGATGTTTCATCTGCAGAAGATTCGTACCATGTTTAGAAGACACAATCTCATGACAAATGTCATAGTTCTTTGGCTCATTCAAACTTAGTGCACCCACTTTCACTTAGTTTTAATTGTGTGTTGTGAATTTATCTATTGTATTTGCGCAACTCATATTCACGTATGCTCTGTCTTTTGACCATTTGTGATCCCCATAATAGTCATCATCTGATGCACAAATAATCTTCTTTGATGAGGGGTAAGATTTACACTTTGAAAATTGTAATAGTAGCTTCTCTTTAAGGTCATTCACCTCTTCATCCATGGGTAGTTTGCTATTATTATCAATACTAGGCATGGATTTTCTCCTATTTATTAGATTTTATGACCAACTAGACAGATGTTGTTTACAAAATAAATTCTGTCAGAGTCATATTTTACGTCTTTAAATTTCATTAGCTTGTAGCATAAATTGAGATTTTAATGACTTTTTTTGTTTGTTTGTTTATTTTGGTTTTCCAAGACAGGGTTTCTCTGTGTATCTCTGGCTATCCTGGAACTCACTCTGTAGACCAGGCTGGCCTCGAACTCAGAAATCCACCTGACTCTGCCTTCCAAGTGCTGAGATTAAAGGCATGCGCCACCACTGCCTGGCTGAAATGTAAATGACTATTAATCACCTATTATAACATGAATCACTTATTGCAGCTTTTGTTTCATTATTGATTTGATGTAGTATCATTTTGCTGCTTAGCACTATTGATTAAGCATTACTTTTAGGCAAAATACCATTTGTCAAATCATCATTTCCTATTTATTATTTTAAAACATTGATCTAAACTACTAGGATGAATTTCAGTTATTCTTGTCTAAACAATGTTAATAAATGTATAGATAATTTAAAAATTTTTAAGAGGTGACTGAATCCTTTTGTTTCAATGCTTTATTTTCAAACTTGCAGCCTAGTCTCTTACTCTACATGGAAACAGGAAACATCAGTGTTGCTTTACTCTGCTAAGTCTTTACCTACTATATGAAAACAGGTTAAGTTTTCTTAATATTTGCATTTTCTTCCAACTGGTGGTGGGCTACATAAGTTCCCTCTCCCCACTGTCAGGCATTTTTATCTAAGGTCCCTCCCTTTGAGTCCTGAGAGTCTCTCACCTCCCAGGTTTCTGGTGTATTCTGGAGAGTCCCCCCAACCTCCTATCTCCCAAGGTTGCCTGTTTACACTCTTTTTGCTGGCCCTCAGGGCTTTTGTCCTTTTCCCTCACCAAATACCAGGTCCCCACACACACTTATTCCCCCTGTCCACTTTCCCTCCCAGGTACCTCTTTTCCTCCCCACTTGTGATTGCTTTCTTCTCTCTCACAAGTGGGGCTGAGGCATCCTCATTTTGGCACAAAAGCTTGTTGACCTTTTTGAGTCCTGTGGACTGTCTCTTGGGTATGCTGTAATTTTTTTTTCTAATAGCCGCGTATTAGTGGGTACATACCATGTATGTCCTTTGGGGTCTGTGCTACCTGACTCAGGATGATATTTTCTAGTTCCATTCATTTGCCTGCAAAACTCAGGATGTCCCCATTCTTAATAGCTGAGTAGTATTCCATTGTGTTAATAAACCACATTTTCTGCATCCATTCTTATATCGTGGGACATCTAGGTTGTTTCCAGCTTCTAGCTATCACAAAGAAGGTTGCTATGAACATAGTAGAACACGTGCTCCTGTGGCATGGTGAGGCACTTACAAAGAGTGGTATAGCTGGGTCTTCAGGTAGATCTATTTTCAGTATTCCAAGGAACCTCCAGATTGATTTCCAGAGTGGTTGTACAAACTTGCAATCCCACCAGCAATTTTTCCAATATCAAGTAAGGGATGGGGTTGCCATCCCACAGTCACAACTCTGACCCATAATTGTTCCTGTCTGAAAGAATTACAGGGATAAAAATGGAGAGGAGCCTGAGGGAAAGAAGATCCAGTGACAGACCCAAAGTGGGATCCAGCTCAAGGAGAGGACCCATGGCCTGACAATATTCCCAAGGCTATGGATTTGCTGTCTTCAGGCATACCAGAACAGGACATCAGTAATGTGGATCTGTTGCCCTGTTCTGGCATGCCTGAAGACAGCAACAGTGTACCCACATATATGAAATAAATGAATGAATGAATGAATGAATGAATGAATAAGAGAAGGCTGAAAGAAGCTGAAGAGAAGGGCGATCCTATAGGAGGACCAGTAATCTCAATTAATTTGGACCCCCAAGATATCTCAAACTCTTTACTACCAAACAGGCAGCATACACCAGCTGATAGAGGCCTCCAACACACATAGAATAGAGGACTTCCAGGTCTGTGTTCATTCAGAGATGAAACATCTAACCTTCAAGATTCTGGAGGCCCCAGGGAGTTTAGAGGTCAGGTCGGGTGTGGGGTTGGGGACATCCATATGGAGACAAGGGGTCGGGAGGAAGTATGGGATGTGGAACAGTCAGAGGGTGGATCGGCTTGGAGGAGGATAAAGTATGGAGAGTAAAAAAATTAATTAATTTAAAAAATAAATAAAGCTAGAAGTTAAAAAAAAAAAGTCAAAGACAGCTTGGGCCCCACTGTTAGGAGACCCACAAGAAGACCAGGCTACACAACCATAATATATATGCTGAGGGGCTAGGTCAGACCCATGCAGACTCTCTAGTTGTTGGCTCAGTCTCTGTGAGTCCCTGTGCATCCATGTTGGTGAATTTTGTGGGTTTTCTTGTGGTGTCCTTATTTCCTCTGACTCCTAGCAATGCAGGGATGGTTCAACATATGAAAATTTGTCAGTGTAATCTACCACATAATCAAACTAAAAGAAAAAGAAAGCACAGATCATCTCATTAGACACTGAAACATCTTTTGACAAAATCCAACACCCCTTCATGACTAAAAGTCTTAGAGAATTCCATCTAACTGGACATAACTAAACATAATAAAGGCAATTTACAGCAAGCCAGCAACAACAACAAAATCTTTGCATTCTGAAATCCTCCCACAATGTATTTTCCTACTTACTTCCCTGTTGTCCGTGACATACCCTTGAGTAATATTACAAAACATACCCATTGTCTAAATACTTAGAACATACTGAATCTCAGATGAATGCAGAAGCAGTGTGCTAATTAAGGTCATTGGTATCATGTCTACATGTTTACTAGAACACGAATACCCTTACACATATAAATGAGAAGTAGCAACTTTAATACTTATAACAAACATACACAAATTATAACTCCATATTTATAATGGCATTCTTGTCACATTTTGTTAATAAAATGACAGCAAATGAATGTGTTTTGAATTAAACACAAAACTACTCAAATTTATTGGTTTTTTGGCGGGCCTGACAATTGTTTGGAAGAAAATCAGTTTATATGTTTTCTTTCTTCTAATTAGGTAAGCTCTTTTAGGATATATATCTTGAAAATATAAAAGGAAATAAAAACAGTTGTTGAGCAATGCTTTCAGGATGTAGACAACTGAGTAAATGCCAAATGCATTGCAGGTTGTATCAGAGATTCTTTCGATGAATTTGTTACACAAGAATGAATCCTATTCTAAGAATTTGAAATCATTCTATTTCTGTTTCAATTACTGTGGAATGAATTACAGAAACTAATTTTCAAATATTCTTTTTGGCTCCATCTTACTTTAAGTGGAATTATTTTTGTGCCTTGTTAATTTCCATATATGCACAGGGAAGCATCACTACCTGTATTTTGACCATTCTTTTTTACATTATTGAATCATCTGTTCACTAGTATATGAAATATTTGTTCTTTTTCAATCTCTTATACCCAAATTTTCTTTCTATGGAATTATTGTCACAGTTTCTTTCCTAGAATTAGAAAAGCTATTTTAATTTCATTTCTCTTGTCAGCTATCAAACCATATTACCACTTCTCTTTGCTATAAAATGTCAATAAAATTGAGTCTGACCCATGCTTTTGGACTTACCCTCTCTTCTCTCTCCTAGACCAGCATTCCAAACTCTGATGTTGAGCAACAAAACATGTCAGGATCAAAATGTCTCTAATTTTCTATGTCTAGTACTTGATTTTCTGCAACCTGACTGAAAACTTTGCAGTATTTGTTTTTAGATTTATTTTTTTTCTCCCTCATAATTCGTTTACTAGTATTTTAGGATATTACTTTCTCTTGGAAACCTCTTTTGTTTCTAAAATTATGTGTTTCTTCAGTTGCATATTTTTACCCAAAAAATGAATGTTCTTAGGTTAACATTGGTACTGTGTTATATAAAATGCATGTATGTATTGATTACTGTTTAACTCGACTCTGGCCTTTCCCTCCACTATGCTGCTTTTTCTACTGCCCAGGCAGTATGTACCTGGTTCTTGACTTTTCTACCTCACTCTGACAGTTCATTAGACTGGCTGATGCTCAGTGCTATATATACAACCACTCACATTTACATTACCAGCTTACATGTTCTGCTGGAGCTCTATGCAAACAGACCACTTTCTTGATATTTAAACATTACCTAAAAGACTTTCCAAACTCAACCTACTTCTTCACAATCTTACATTATTCTGTCTGTTGTGCAGACAGAAACCATTAGAGACACTTTATCTACCACTTAACTTCTCAAGCCTGCTAGCAAATTCCTTTGAATTCCTTTTGAAGTATGAGGAGAATCAGCCTCTCCTTGTCACCCCACAGCAACCATCCTGGCAAACACCATTATCAATAATCTAGATTATAGCAAGAGCATCATAATTGCTATTTGTTCCTTTCTTCTGTATGCAATACACAAAATACTCTTTTGAAAATATGTCACATTCTGTGCCACTTGCTTTTCTTTGAACTCACAATCATGACCTTTTCTGGAATGGCACCTTTGATATAATGATGACTTACCATTTCAACTTTCGATGTTTATCTAAAATGTCACTTTAACGGGAACTACCTTTAGCCTCTGTGCTAAATTTAGAGCTTATTTATCCCCCACCCCCAACCTCCTTTGCCTGTTCTATTCTCATCTATAGCACATACCACATTCTGAGAATTGTATAACTTCATTTTCATTTGTAAATTTTCACCCTCCATTCAAGTATAAACTCTACAAAAATAACTCCTTTCAATGCTTCCTCTTTACTTCTCTGAGAATAATAAAGATGAGTGGAGGTTCTATGTTGTTTACTGTTGTAATCCACAGATCTGGAGCAATACTGGGCTTAGAGATGATGTTAATATTTATCTATGGCTTAATACAAGTGCTTAATGTGTAGCAGGCAATGTGCTGTATTGGCAACTTCACTTTATCAGATCATTATATAAGTGTGTTACTCTATTCCTTTTTTGGAAAGAAGTTAAGAAAAATTCCTCGTAATTATAAGTACCCATAGTCACATATCACTAACAACATGAAATGTCAACCATGACAGATACGCTTAAAAGATGATTCTACTAATCCTTGCTGCTCCCATCCTAGAGTTAGCTCACTATGACATCTGAAACATGTATAACACAAATATTGGAGTCTACAAACAAGGATTTCAAAGACACAGGAGATGATTCTCTCTTTTTTTAACAACGATGGTACTCATCATTTTTTAAATTTCAATGTTCAAAATGTCTTATAACAGTGAAATATATCATCTGAACAGTTTCCTCCTTTTCTGAGATGTTTCATGCCTAGTCTAATGTATGAAAAGATCTGTCAAATATACAGTGAGATGTTTGTATGAAAAGTACTAAATATACTGACCAAATGGTGATACAATAAGGAGAAACTTCTTCCTCGGTATGCAAGAATAGTACCCACCCTGCTACTGCGGGCAAAACAAGCCTGTGAGAATATATAAAACTGTAATACCATTAGTGGCTTTCTTTCTTTCTATGCTTGTATTTCTTTCAAGTTGCATAATTTGCCGCTTATGATCAAACTATTGCACTGCTAAAATTTCAGAGTTTCCAGATAATTGTTGAATTATATACTTTTCCTTTACTTATTCACTTTCTACCACAATCACTGACACCCCTCTTGGTCATCCCCTCCCACAATCCTTCTGTCCCATCTCCCTCCCTTCCTTCTCTGAGTGAAGGGTACCCCTCCTTGGTATCCCCCTTGCACATCAAGGCTCTGTGGGGCAAGGAACTTCCTTTCCCACTGAAGTCAGAGAAGGCAGGCCAGCTAGAAGAACATATCCCAAATACAGACAATAGCTTTTCGGAAAACCCTGACTCCAGCTATTAGGGACCCACAGGAAGACCAAGCTACATATGTATGTGGAGGTCTAGGACCAGTCGATGTATGTTCTTTGGTTGGTGATTCAGTCTCTGAGAGTCCCAAGAGTTGAGGTTAGTTGACTCTGTTGATCTTCCTATGGAGTTTCTAATCCCTTTGGGTCTGCATTCATTCCTCCTAGTCTTCCTAAGAGTCCTCAATCACCATCCACTGTTTGGCTGTGGGTGTCTGAATCTAAGTCAGATGCTGAGTATAGCCTCTTAGAGACAAGCCATGCTATACTACTGTCTGCAAGCATAACTGAGTATCATTAGTAGCTCCAGGAATTGGTGCTTGTCCATTGGATGTGTCTAAAGTTGGGGTGGTTATTGGTTGACTATTTAGACTATGCTCTACCCCAGGTCCTTACATTTCTTGTAGACAGGATAAATTTGGGGCTTAAAGTTTTGTAGGTAGACATAGGTTTCTACCTGGCTACTGAAGGTGGCCTCTTCAGATGCTATATCCCCAATGCTCTAAGTAGCAGCTAAAGTACCCCCATTGATTCGTAGGCAAATCCCTAGTCCCAAGTCTCTGTCACATCCTAGAGATGCCACCCACATGCTCACCCCATTGCAGATTTCTATTTATTCTCATAGACCTTCCACTTCACACCTGATCCTTTAGCCCCTTGTCCCTTCCTCTTCTCATCTCCCTCTTAATCTCCACCCCCCATTTTCCTTTTATGACTATTATATTCCCCTTCTAATGAAATTCAGGCACTTCCAATTGGGCCTTCCTTCTTGTTTAGTTTCTTTGGGTCTGTGGAGTATAGCATGGGTATCCTCTATTTTGTATCTAGTATCCAGTTATAAATGAGTATATCGTGCATGTCCTGTTGGGACTCGATTACCTCACTCAGGATGATATACTCAAGTTCCATCCATTCATCCCTTTACCAGCAAACTTCATGGTGTCTTTGTTTTTAATAGCTTAGTTTGTATTCCATTGTGTAGATGTGTCACATTTTCTCTACCCATTCTTCGGTCTAGGCTGTTTCTAGTTTCTGGCTATTATGAATAAAGCTGCTATGAACATAGTTGAGCAAGTGCCTTTGTAGGATGGTAGATCATCTTTTGGGTATATGCCCAGGAGTCATATAACTGTGTTCTGAAGCAGAACTAGTCCCAGTTTCCCGAGAAACCACCAAAAGGATTTCCAAGGAGGTTATACAAGTTTTCACCCTTGTCAGCACTGAAGTAGTGTTCCCTAGGCTCGAAATCATGTGCTATGATTTGAGTTAATGATCGTAGCTTTTATGAATGGTTTAAGATGTAACCTCAGAGTAGTTTTGGTTTGCATTTCCCAGATAACTGAGGACTTTGAAAATTTTCTTTAAGTGCTTCCAGCCATTTGAAATTCCTCTACTGAGAATTCAATGTTTAGCTCGGTACCCCATTTTTAATTGGGTTATTTGGGTTGTTGTCTAACTTCTTGAGTTCTTTATAAATTTTGGATATTACTCCTCTGTCAGAGGTATGATTGGCGAAGATCCTTCTTCAAACTGGAGGCTGCCATTTTGTCCTATTGACAGTGTATTTTGTCTGACAGAAGCTTCAGTTTCATGAGGTCCCCTTTACCAATTTTTGATCTTAGAACATGAGATATTGTTGTTCTGTTCAGGAAATTGTCTCTTGCACCATTGTGTTCAGGGCCATTTGCCACTTTCTATTCTCTGAGATTCTGTGTATCTCGTTTTATATTAAAGTCCTTGATCCACTTGGACTTGAGTTTTCTTCAGGGTGAAGAATACGGATCTGTTTGCATTCTTCTACATATTGACATCCAGTAAAACCAGCACTATTTGTTGAAGATGCTTTCTTTTTTTCTCTTGTGTGGTTTTGACATTCCTTTAAAAATCACTGTCCATAGGTGTGTACATTCATATCTGGGTCTTTGATTAGATTCCATTGATCAAAGTATCTGTTTCTATGCCAATACCATGCAGGTTTTTATCACTATTGATCTGTAGTACACACTGAGATCAGGCATGGTGATACCTCCAGAAGTTCTTTTATTATTAAGGGTTGTTTTGGCTATTCTGTGTTTTTGTTTGTTTGTTTTCCATATAAAGTTGAGAATTGCTTTTAAGGTTTATAAAAATTTTATCTTCAATTCTATTCCATTGATCTACCAGTCTGTCACCATACCAGTACCATGCAGTTTTTAATCACAATTGCTCTGTAGTACAGCTTGAGGTCAAGAATGGTGATTCCACCAGAGGTTCTTTTAATGTTGAGAATAGATTTTACTATACTAGGCTTTTTGTTATCCCAGATAAATTTGGAAATTGCCTTTTCTAACTCTGTGAAGAATTGAGTTGGAATTTTGATGGGAATTGCATTGAATCTGTAGATTGCTTTCAGCATGATAGCCATTTTTACTGTATTAATCCTGCCAATCCATGAGCATGGGAGATCTTTCCATCTTCTGAGAGAGTCGATTTCTTTTTTCAGAGACTTGAATTTCTTATCATACAGATCTTTTACTTGCTTAGTTAGAGTCACATCAAGGCACATTATTTTTTTGTGACTATTGTGAAGGGTGTTGTTTCCCTAATTTCTTTCTCAGCCTATCTATTCTTTATGTAGAGAAAGGCCATTGATTTGTTTGAGTTAATTTTATATCCAACTACTTCACTGAAGTTGTTTATCAGGTTTAGGAGTTCCCTGGTGGAATTTTTGGGGTCACTTATGTATATTATCATATCATCTGCAAAGAGTGATATTTTGACTTCATCTTTTCCAATTTGTATCACTTTGATCTCCTTTTGTTTCTAATTGCTCTGGCCAAGTAGGGATAGAGTGGGCAGATAGAGGAATAGGTAGGGAGAGAGTGGGCAGCCTTGTCTAATCCCTGATTTTAGTGGGATTGCTTCAAATTTCTCTCCATTTAGTTTGATGTTGGCTACTGGTTTGCTGTATATTGCTTTTATTATGTTTAGATGTGGGGCTTGAATTCCTGATCTTTCCAAGATTTTTATCATGAATGGGTACTGGATTTTACCAAATGCATTCTCAGCATCTAATAAGATGATTATCCTTAGTGAGGTAACCCAATCACAAAAGAACACACATGATATGTACTCACTGATAAGTGCATATTAGCCCAAACTCGAAATACCCAAGATACAATTCGCAAGACACATGAAACTCAAGAAGAAGGAAGACCAAAGTGTGGATACTTCGGGCCTTCTTAGAGGGGGGAGCAAAACACCCATGGAAGGGGTTACAGAGACAAAGTGTGGAGCAGAGACTGAAGTAATGATCATCCAGAGACTGCCCTACCTAGGGATCCATCCCATAAACAACCACCAAAACCAGACACTATTGTGGATGCCAACAAGTGCTTGCTGACAGGAGCCTGATATAGCTGTCTCCTGAGAGGCTTTGCCAGTGCCTGACAAATACAGAAATGGATGCTCACAGACATCCATTGGATGGAGCACAGGGTCCCCAATGAAGGAGCTAGAGAAAGTATCCAAGAAGCTGAAGGGGTTTGCATCCCCATAGGAGGAACAACAATATGAACTAACCAGTATCTCCAGAGCTCCCTGGGACTAAACCACCAAGCAAAGAAAACACATAGTGGGACTCATGGCTCTAGCAGCATATGTAGCAAAGGATGGTCTAATCGATCATCTTTGGGAGGAGAGGCCCTTGGTCCTGTGAAGGTTATATGCCCCAGTATAGGGGACTGCCAGGGCCAGAAAGTGGAAGTGGGTGGGTTGGTGAGCAGGGAAGGGGGGGGGAGAGATAGGGGCTTTTGGAGGGGAAACTAGGAAAAGGGATAACATTTGAAATGTAAATAAAGAAAATATCTAATACAAATTTAAAAATGAATAAAAAATAAAACTTGAAAACAAAATAAAAAAATGTGTAATAGTTTTGATGGGAATCACATGGAATCTGTATATTGCTCTTTGTTAAGTAGCCATTTTCACTATGTTTATCCTACCAATCCAGGAGCATTAGGGAATCTTTCCATCTTCTGCTATCTTCTTCAGTTTCTTTATCAGGTACTTAACGTTCTTGTCATACAGATCTATCACTTGCTTATTTAGAGTTACACAAAGACATATCATTCATTGCTATTTTAAAGGGTATTGTTTCCTTAATTTCTTTCTTGGCCCCTTTGACATTTGTATAGAGGGATAATACTGATTTCTTTGAGTTAATTTTGCATCCAGCCACTTTGATGAAGAGTTATCAGCTATTAGAGTTCTCTGGTAGAATTTTGAGGATTATATATATATATATATATATATATATATATATATATATACTATAATATCATCTGCAAATAGTAATTCATTGACTTTTTCTTTTCCAATTTGGATTCCCTTTCACCTTTTCTTGTTTTATTGAATGATAATATCATTAGTTGCTGAAAAGGCCTTTGAAAAAAATCCAAACCCCTTCATGCTAAAAGTATTACAAAGATCACAAATACAAGGCACATATCTAAATATATTAAAGCAATATACCAATAATATATAGTATATATTAGTTAAAAAGCATTATACCAATAATAATATAGTATATATAGTATAAAGCCAATAGCCAACATCAAAGTAAATGGAGAGAAACTTAAAGAAATTCCACTAAAATCAGGGATAAGAAAAGGCAGCCCAATGCTTGGCTATCTATTCAATATAGTACTTGAAGTTCTAGCCAGAGCAATAAGACAACTAAAGGAGGTCAACGGTATACAATTTGTGAAGGAAGAAGTCAAAGCATCATTACTTGCAGATGATATGAATGTGTACATAAGTGACTCTAAAAAGTCTACGTGTAAATTCTACATTTTATACTACCACGAAAATTTAATAGTTTATGGTTCCTATCATGACATAGTAACGAAAAGATGTTTGTTACAAAATTCCATTATCTGAAATATTATAAATGTCAATAGTACTATTCTAGCCTACTCTCTATATAAGTTTGATCCTTGTGTAAAATTACTTAGTATTCATACTTACAGTATCTTTGTTTAATAATAATTATCACTATTAATGATTTTCACTCAAACAAGCCCTGTATATAGCTCCTAAATCATTACTTAAGTTATTTAAATCACTATTTCTTGTATTTATTTTGAAAACTTACTTACCCTATTAACTGTAACAGAATAATAAAGGGATTTTATTTACTTTCCATCAGGGTTTATCATATTTTAATATTTTGCTACATTGGCACCAATGGTAAGTTCTTCCACCATTCACTTGCTTGAAAATACACAAACACATACACACACACACACACACACACACA
>NC_034606.1:14410501-14440328 GCF_900095145.1 Mus pahari | reverse complement strand
TTTCTGAGTTCGAGGTCAGCCTGGTCTACAAAGTGAGTTCCAGGACAGCCAGGGCTATACAGAGAAACCCTGTCTCAAAAAAAACAAATAATAATAATAATAATAATAATAATAATAATAATAATAATGAGCATCAATAAATTGGTGCTTGAACCAATTACTGATGTGTGTGTGTATAGAACAATACAATACATAAATGTGTGTGTATGTGTGTGTGCGCGTGTGTGTGTGTGTGTGTGTGTGTGTAACTATACCTATCTTTCACCTTACAAGAGAAATTCAGAGGAATATTGATACATAGAGTCTTACAAACAAGTAAATATCTCTAAGAATGTTTTAGTAAATGTTTATTCATCGAATGAATCAGCCATTGTCTGAATAGCATTTGATCTGTGTAGTCAATGCTAAAGTAACTGTCCACAGCTTGACCACACCTCTGAAGGTAAATGCAGATAATTCCTTGTTTTACTTTTCAGTCCATATAGAAATAAACTCTTTGAAATATATATTCTGTATATACTCATGTGTATGTATTGTTGTGGAAATTATTTTAAAAAAGAAGTACAGGCTTCCTGCACTACTGCTGGCAACTCCCTGCCCCAACAACTCTCTGGTGGGGCTGAGGCTCATGAGTTCTGTTCGCTGCCATGCCAACCCCAGGCAATGACCATCCACCCCATGGTCAGCTGCCACAACACCCAGCAACCCGGTAGAAACAAAATTCTAGAATCTTATAATTACCCAAACAGCTTTATATATCAATAAATTTTCAATTCACAAGATGTCAATATAATAATTTCAGAACCAATTGGTAAAAATAAAAGCTTCCACCTAGATGAGACAAATTATCATAATTATTCTAACCTTTTAGATATAATAACTACCTGTGGATCTATAAAGCCATGCTGGTTCTGGTTTTTCTTCCTGTCTGTGCAACTCCATTTTCGCTTTTTTCTCTCCCAATAAACTCTATATCTCTGCAACTCTTAACACTGCCTCCCTTTCCCTGTCCAATCACAGGCCTCCTGCTGCACTAATATTTTAATGTGATTGAACAGGGAAAATCCTGTCACATGTATTTATAAGCCCATATGCCTATATATGTGAAAATTATCATATTATAAATGAATGAGCAATATCCCACTTGACATTTATAACAGATTTTTAATATTTACAGAATTATAATTTCTACAAAATGCTGAGGGCAAACGTTTACTAAAAGTCCCATCTGGTTACCTGTTCCATCAGTTAGGATTCAGCTTAAAAAAGTAATACACATTTTCTACTAATTTTAACTGGAAAAACTTTTAAATTGATAGTATTAGGTTGCTGAAATGGCCACATGTGTAAATCCTAATTCAAATTAACTAGAAGTAATTAAAAGACATTAAGAAGGCAAAGCAACTTGAAAGTAAGGAAAATCATTAAGCCACAAACATCAATAAAGACTTTCATGAAAGCACCAATTGATTTTGAAGGCTGAGCTGGACAGTGGCCTATAACATCAGAGTCACTCAGGGCCAGAGTTATTTTTTCTTGTGGACAGAAGCTCAGGGAAGACAATGTAAATGGATTCTTTGTCTCCTAGTTTTCCAAATTAAGTTTGCCGAGCCTAATGACTATAAGTATTCCATTGCTACCATGCCACTTGAAGGGATGTTTAAGGAAATAATGTAATATATATTAAATTAATTTTCTTTTTTGTGGTTGTTGAGTATCCCCCAGGCATACTACCTGTAGGCCCTCCTTAGTAGCTTACTTGTCATTGACTGTGGTTACTCCTTTAGTCTTCCTATTTGCTGCTGTGGACTCAGTTGGTTGCTCTGAAAATTCAGATGTTTAGACTTAATTGGGCAATATTTGGAGAATATCCCTATAGGAGTTAATTAAGTCATGAGAGTTGAATTTTTTCCTTTCTTTCTCTCTCTCTCTCTCTCTCTCTCTCTCTCTCTCTCTCTCTCTCTCTCTCACTCTCTCTCACATTTCTCCTACTCTACTTTCCTCTACTCTGTCGATTCATTAAGAAGGCAGCTAGCTTCTTGGGACTTTTCTGTTAAAGTAAATGCAGTGAAGTGTCTACTTACTGAACTTTGGGGTTTATCTATTAAATTTTTATGAATAAATATCAGTATTAAGATGCTCAGATTATGGTACTCATAGACAGCATCAGCGTCTGGGGACATAGCTGCTCCTTGTTTCCTTGATCTTGGCAGTCACTAATCCCATGTCACTGACCTTTCTACTTAAAATTCTAATTTTCCTTCCTGGAAAGCATACATCATTTACTTAGACTTCTTCTCACTCTGCTACAAAAAGGAGTGATTCATAGAATGTGTTTTAATGGTTTTGTTTATTTTTTAACCTAAAAAATGTTTGATATAATCATATTGTTGAATTGATGTTCTGTTTCTTTTACTTTAAAAATCTGTCTTAAAAGCCTTTAATTAATTTTAAGTGAATTTAAACAGATATTTTCTGCTCTATTGAAAGGTATCCGTCTTGGACTACTTTAAACAAAGTAATTATCCTAAATCTTAAACACAGATCTAATTTACCTTTACGAACATTTTGTGATTTTCTTTCTGTTTCAGTCTCTGCCCTAGACATTAGAGCAAAAAGTATTAAATAAACAAGTTCAGTCATCTACTAATGTTTGAAAATGTAGACAAAGTACAGATGAAATCATGTGAATGTGTTCTCCTAGAATTTAGAACAAACAAATGACTGGGTAACCATGGGCTAAATAGGAAAAGCTACCTGATGACATGACACTGTAGATAAATCCTAAAGCATGAACTGAAATTCTTGAGGTGAAGAAAGAAAAAGCAAACTGCAATATGTAAAATAATAATTTGTTGTGATAGTTTTCTCCTTTGTATTACCATATACAGCTCTTATTTTACTTAGATCAGTGGATTCCATATTTCAAATTGAAAAATTAACGCACTAAATTTTATCCTTCCTATAAAAACTATCAGGAACACAGCACTCATAGCATAGAGAAGATGTCTTTTCTCTCACTCTTTTGTGGACTTGCTACACGAGGATATAAAAAAAAATAAGGAAAGAGAAGAAATGTAGCACAATGACAAGACTGAACAGAACCCCAGTAATTCACATTCTCCTTCAGTGTGTTTTCTTTATGTATACATGGAAAGCCAGTTTCTGGGCTGGAGAGTTGGCTCAGCACTTAAGAGCACTGATTGCTCTTCTAGAGGTCCTGAGTTCAAATCCAAGCAACTATATGGCGGTTCACAACCATTTGTAATGGATTTCGATGCCCTCTTCTGGTGTGTCTGAAGACAGCTACAGTGTACTCATATACATAAATTAAATTTGAAAAACAAAACAAAACACATCCATGCATACACACATGAAAAGCCAGCTTCTGCATCCTGTCTCAAGTGGTGAGGGGAGAATAATGCATAATCTAATTAAAGCCAGCTTTATGTTCATTTATGGATTGGGTGCAACTTTACTCTGTATTTGGATTTCATAATTCTGGTGTGTTGTGAGTGTGAAGTAAATCCTACCCACCAAATTGAATGAATAAACACATAGGAGGTAGAGGCAGGTAGGTCTCTGTGAGTTGGAGGCCAATAGGGTCCACAGAGTCAGTTCCAGGACAGCCAAGGCAACACAGAGAAGCCTTGTCTTGAATATCCATTCCACCTCCAAGCCCTGCAAAAAGATTCAGAGATTGGCAAAAACTTCCCAATGAAACAGTGAAGTGAATATAGAGAGAGCCATTCTCAAAAGATTTTGAATTCCCCCAAGATATATAGTTCAAAATATCTGTACCGAATGCCATTGGTACAAGGATATATTAAAAATGAACATTACATGAATCATGACAGTAATATTAGCAGACATCCACTAAAGAGTTAACATTCACCACTTCCCAATTGGTAGAGCCTCAAAATTTCATAAACTCAGCCTGCTTCATATGCACATTTTTAAAAGGAAAAGAATCAAAAGGTTTCATGATCCAATTTTTAAAAATTATTTTATTAGATATTTTCTTCATTTACATTTCAAAGGCTATCCGGAATGTCCATTATACCCTCCCCCCTGCCCTACTCCCCTGCCCTACTCCCCTGCCCACTCATTCCTACTTCTTGGCCCTGGTGTTCCCCTGTATGGGGCATATGAAGTCTGCAAGACCAAGGGGTCTCTCTTCCCAACGATGGCTGACTAGGCCATCTTCTGCAATATATGCAGCTAGAGACACGAGCTCTGGGGGTACTGATTAGTTCATATTGTTGTTCCACCTATAGGGTTGCAGACCCCTTCAGCTCCTTGGGTAATTTCTCTAGCTCCTCCATTGGGGTCTCGTGTTCTATTCTATAGATGACTGTGGGCATCCACTTCTATATTTGCTAGGCACTGGCATAGCCTCACAAGAGATAGCTATATCAGTGTCCTTTCAGCAAAATCTTGCATATATAATAGTGTCTGTGTTTGGTGGCTGATTATGGGATGGACCCCTGGGAGAGGCAGTCTCTGGATGGTCCATCCTTTCATCTTAGCTCCCAAATTTGTCTCTGTAACTTCTTTCATGGGTATTTTATTCCCTATTTTGGGGAGGAATGAAGTATCCATGTGTTGGTCTTCCTTCTTCTTGATTTTCTTGTGTTTTGGAGACTGTATCTTGGGTATTCTAGGTATCTGGGTTAATATCCACTTATCAGTGAGTACATATCAAGTGAGTTCTTTTGTGATTTGGTTACCTCACTCAGGATGATATCCTCCAGATACATACATTTGCCTAAGAATTTCGTAAATTCATTGATTTTTGTAGCTGAGTAGTACTCCATTGTGTAAATCTACCACATTTTCTGTATCCATTCCTCTGTTGAGGGACATCTGGGTTCTTTCCAGCTTCTGGCTATTATAAATAANGCTGCTATGAACATAGTGGAGCATATGTCCTTATTACCAATTGGAACATCTTCTGGGGATATACCAAAAAGAGGTATTGCTGGATCTGCCGGTAGTACTATGTCCAGTTTTCTGAGGAACTGCCAGACTGATTCCCAGAGTGGTTGCACAAGCTTGCAATCCCACCAGCAATGGAGGAGTGTTCCTCTTTCTCCACATCCTCACCAGCATCTGCTGTCTCCTGAATTTTTGATCATAGCCATTCTGACTGGTGTGAGGTGAAATCTCAGGGTTGTTTTGATTTGCATTGTGAACCAATTTCTAAAACAAAGAAAAACCTATTTACAGAAACCTAAGGCGCCTAAAAGACTTAGACTTTGTTTTGCTTTTGATATCAAATATTCCTGGGACTTTTGATTGATTTAGAGTACATTAACTTCAGAAAAATGATTTCGTAAGTTCATAACTGATTGGTTCAGTGAGAGGTAGGGACCTCTTAGTTGGTCACTGGGTGGGAAATTGGGTCTTTTGAAGGGTGTGTCATGTTCCTACCCATTTTCTCTTTTATTTTATACCTGCCAAAATGTGAGCCACACTGCTCCAAAAAAATGTTCCCTACCATGGATTTCTCCCTCATCACACAGGGCAGAAACAAAGGAGCCACATAGCTATGAACTGAAATCTCTGAAACCAAGAGCTATAATGAATCTTTCCTCATTTTGATTTTTTCATGTAATTTTTTCTAGTAACAAACAAATGGTTAACATATGCACCTAATAGAAATACTGTTTTAATCCTCATTATTCAAGAAAATGAGGAAGTGTTTTATTATGACATATTTTTATTGACAAAATAATATTACCTTGAGAATTCTTCTCTTCTGAAGCCATCCTTTATTGTTTCTCACGGTGAGCTACTAGGTTAAAACGTGATAATATCTGAGGAGGAGACTAATTAGTACCAACCACGGGGGACTGAAATTGTCTTCAAATTTTCAATCACTTTTTCATTCTGAAGTCTACGATATCACCACATTATACAAAACGTATCACAAATTGTACATTCTCACTCAATTTTATCCATTATCTGAATGCAAAATCACACTTGTACAATTGTCAAGTATAAATCATTTTAAATGACACTATTCTTTGCACTCTTCCTCTCTCTGTCTCCCCTGCCTGGTCAGTTGCACAGTTCTTAATTTGTTTCATTGGTGGTTGTTTTTCTTTTCTGTTCCCTGTTTTATCCTTGAGCTCTGGAGTAGCAAGCCCTCATGATTCCAGAGAGCACCAGAAGCTTAATAGTTTTATGTAAAGCCCTTATTAGGACTCTCCTACGTAGAACAGAATGAAATAAGAATTTTAAGAACAAGACAAAAACCCTTCTACAAATTCTGGTTTGCTTACAGGAGATCTGATGAAGTCAAATCAGCAGCAGTCTCCTAATCCGAATCAGGCAGCCTGGGATGAGGCCAGCTGTAACTAATTAGTGTAGGCTGGGTTTCTAATGAGGTCTACTTTTGACTTCCAATTTCTCTACCTCTGATTTCCCTTATGATTCATGAAAACAGAGAGAACATAACATATTGGATACTTCCTATTTTGCTGTGTGCCAAAAAAGAAAAAATAACATTTTGAAATGTTTTCTGTTCACAGATCCAACATACAATTGAGCCAGTCCAACTCCACTTACTTTTCCCACATATACTATATTTTCCTATTTTTACTCACCAACAGCCCTGATTCTATGTACTCTAAGATGGTCTATACTCTGAGTGCTTCACTATTCTCTATTTGTGTCTCTTGTCTCTTATATGGAATTTCAAGAAAAGTTTCCTGAACTGTGTAATTCTCTCACTAATCGGACTTTATTCATGAGAAAATGAAGATTAAGTAGCATTAAAAATCCTTTACCATTTACCTAGTTCAGGTGTATCTAGTGTTAGAATGCTCGTATTTATAAAGACTTGTACTAGTTACTATTTCCATAATAATTCTGTTAAAGTCTCCATTCTACTGTAAAAACAAAATTCTGTTTTTATTATTGTATCCTCAGTTTTCCATAAGTCTACAGTAATTGTGATGTAAGGCTTTTCTTTTGCCATTTCCTGGTCTTGGCTTTGGTTCCCCAAAGTGGTTCTAATTTAGGTATACATGGTGGGTCTCTCTCATTTCTTGAATTAGCCAATGACTGAAATCCCAGAACAAAAAGCATAATCCTAGAGACACTCTCATAAAAGTCTACACTGCCATCCAAATGCTCTCATTGGATGTTTTTGGCCCATATTGCATCAAGACTGGCCAATCCTACACCAATCTTTGTAATTGGAATAGGACTATTGTGGTTAATTACAATAATCAAACCCCACACTTGGAGGTATGTAGGAGCCCAAATCATAGAGGGTTAAGCATCAAGCTGGTTTTACAAGTGAGTTTTGGCTTAACACACTTAAGCCACAAGTTTAAGAAAGTGTATTTGTCCCAAGTGTGAATAAGCAATGTACGTAAGTCCCACATAAGATTCTGTCTTTGACCTTTTTTCAGTTTCACCCTTAGAACAGCTTTCTTTCAACATTAATAGCTCACGACGTTGTTCTTAGGACCTTATGTATTAGCATCTCACCTCCTTATAATGGCAATTTAAGAAAGTTTTATTTTTCAGTGTTTGAGAACTATTTACTAGACAATAACACGTTTGATGTCTCTTCAAGAGTGTTGACATTAGGGAGGACTAGGATTTAGTTGCCAGGATTAGAGAAACAGAAATAATCCCTTGGAAGCTGTGGGTATGTTTATGCACCAGTAGTTTCTGGGGCAAACATTGCTTTTGTTACTTAGGGAATACTTTTAAATGGATAAGGATAGTGCCACTAAGGCTGCAAGCACTGTGACTAAATCTGCCTCATAGACAGACACTTGGTCAGCACTTTCCCTAGATTCTCAATGCCACTTTCTCCTCAACATGAACAAGCCACTGGCACTGATGATTAGGAAGTAAATAAATGGTTAATGCTTTCATCTGCAAGGAACACTAATTGTATTTAAGTATAGTTTGACATTACTTTTAATAGTGGTTAGAAAGTTGCATTTTAAAATTTTTCATCCCTTCGTTGCCTTGATATATCTACTTTACTATGAACTTTAAAAAAAAAAAATGTGTTCAATTCCAAGATGGTGAGGATAAATTCATAAATATTTTCCCAAGAGGTTAAATGAGTAGCATAAATCTGTTCTGTTTTTACTTATTAAAATAACCAACATCAATGTGTACCATTCTATTTAAAATCATGTCTATGAGTGTTTTGTGGTCCTATTGCTTTAAAATTTAGGACATTGTATAGGCATTTGTATATATTAGACTTTAAAATCAGACGTATGAAATTAGAATTTGAAATCTGAGGTAATTCTATAGATAAAAATTCTATTATTAAAAATACTGTCAGTAGACTTGATTTTCTCAAGTAGAATTAGAATTTCTGAAACAACAGTCAGAGTGTCTTGAATTACCCAAACACTTATACCCAAGAAACTGAGAGTAACTCTGACCAGGTTCTAAATTCTTTTGAAACATAAATGTTCAAGTTTGCCATTTAACAAAGTCTAGTTTTAAATACTTTCTTTACTAGTTTTGGAAAATTTAAATATTTAAAGAAAAATCTAAGTTTCAAAGGTAGTGGCAATTTAAACTTTTCTAATTTAAGTTTCTCTAAATACTTACAAAAATTATTTTAAATTAAAATAAATGCTGGTTGAAATTATGTTTAGAGAAATCTATAAGCTATGTGTGATGACATTCTTTTCTTTTCATTTTTTTTATATATTGATGATGCAAAAATGATAACTTAGTACAGCTAGGTTAAAACTTCTTTTTACAATATTTTCTCCTTTAATTTTTCCAATTTTTATTATTTTATTTATTTACATTCCAGCCATTGCCCCTCCCCTCCATCCCCCCTCCACAATCCATTCCTCCTTCCCCTTGCCTCCACAAGGGTGCTCTCCCCCTCCTCCACCAGGCCTCCTCTTCCTGGAGCCTACAGTCTTTCAACAATTAAGTACATCTTTTCCCACTAAGGCCTGACTAGGCCAACCTCTGCCATATTTGTTCTAGGACTGGTCCTTGGTGACTCAGTCTCTAGTAGCTCCCTGGGGTCTGGGTTAGTTGAGACAGTTCGTCTTCCTATGGGGTTACTCTCCCCTTTACCTTCTTCAATCCTTCACCTAGTTCAACCATAGGGCTCCCCAACTTCAATTCAATAGTTTGGTGTAACTATCTGCTTCTGTCTCAATCAGCTGCCTGCAGGAACTCACAGAAGACTGTTATGCCAGTCTACCGTCTGTATGTACACCACAGCATCAGCAACCGGCTTTGGTTGCCTCCAATGAGATGGATCCCAAGTTGAGCTGGTCAAACCTTTACTCTTCTCTATTTTTGTCCCTGCCATTTTGTCTCTTCTCTATTTTTGTCCCTGCCATTCTTTAAACAGGAACAGTTCTGAGTCAGAAGTTTTGACTGTGGGTTAATAACCCTTCCCCTCCACTTGAGACCCTGTCTATCTACTGGAAGTGGATTCTTTGCGATCTCTATCTCTGATTTTGGGCACTTTGGCCAACCCGCATTGAAACCTTAGAAATTCTCATCTCTAAGGTCTCTGATACTTCCCAGAGAGATGCCCCACCTTGCACTGCCCAGTGCTGCTGATCTACATTTATTCTCTTGGGCCCCTGAACTTTTCCCCAATACCTGACTCTGTTCCCCCTTTTCCCTCCCTCTATCCTCTCCCACCCAGATCCCTCCCTCCCTCTGCTTCCTGTGATTATTTCCTTTCCCCTTCTACGTGGAATTGAAACATCCTCACTTGGACCTTTCTACTTGTTACAGTTCTTATGGTCTGTGGATTCTACCCTAGATATTCTGCACTTGTTGGCTACTACCCACTTATTAGTGAATATATACCATGCAAGTCCTTTTCAGTCTTGAGCTACCTCATTCAGGATTACATTTTCTAGTTCTATCCATTTGCCTGCAAAATTCATGATGTCTCATTTTTAATAGCTGAATAGTATCCCATTGTGTAAATTAACCATATTTTCTGTATCCATTTTTTGGTTAAGGGACATATGGGTTGCTCCCTGCTTCTGGCTATTACAAATAAGGTTGCTATGAACATGGTGAAGCACATGTCCTTGTGGTAAGGAATATGCCTAAGAGTGGTATAGCTGGTTCTTTTGTGTATATGCCCAAGTGGTATATCTGGTTGTTCAGGTAGAACTATTTACAATTTTCTGAGAAACCCCCAGGTTGATTTCCAGAATGGTTTTACCAGCTTGCAATCCCACCAGCCATCGGGTAGTGTTCTTCTTTCTCCACATCCTCACCAGCATGTGCTGTCACTTGAGTTTTGATCGTAGCCATTCTGACCAGTGTGAGGTAGAAACCCAGGATCATTTTGATTTATATTTCTCTGATGACTAAGGACTTTGAAATTTTCTATAAGTGCTTCTTGACGATTCTTGACCATATCGCACCACTGGAAACTCTACTGATCCCAGACCAAACAAGAAAACATAATTTTTAAGTGTTGTGCCATATATGAATATTCACAAAGTAGGGGTGAGTTGGGTTTAGTTTCTTTCATTGTTTATTCCAATTTGTATTTTTAAGATGTTCCTTATATTGTTCCTATACTCAAATATTTCCTATTAAATCATAATAGAAAATCACTATCTATCTATTGATCTGTCTATCTATCTATCTATCTATCTATCTATCTATCTATCTATCTATCTATCTATCCATTCGTCTATCTTGTCAACTTGTCATCTATAGAGAGATAAAAGTTTCTATCTATCTATCTATCTATCTATCTATCTATCTATTTATATATCGATCAATCAATCTATCATTTAGCAGTCAATTACAATATGACTATTTTTTTTAGAAACCCTAACTAAAATACAGTCTTTTGCCAACACAGAAAGGCTCAGAATGAATGTACATCTCGAATGACTTACTGAGGATTTTTCAAGATAGAGATATATTTTATCTTCCATAAGAGGCCATTAAAATGTCTCCTAACATACATGTTCTTAACATGATATTTTTAAAAACTAATAATAAATATTGAATTAAGAGAAGTTTGTGCCACTATTACATATTATATTAAAATTTACCTATACTTGATATAACTTGGTTTTAGTCTAAAAACATAGGAAGCCCTCAGGATTTTTAGAAATGAACTATGACATTTTAAAAGCCTCCTTCCTTCTCTCATAAAAAGGGAGCTGGAGTACTATCCACATTTATGACTGTATTTCAAATAGATGGCTTAGAGATATTTGAAGAAACAATATTAACTTCTAATAATAGCAAGAGATATATTTAACATTTGGAAATAAATCTAGATATTGGAAAATAAGAACTTTTAATAGCCATTTGCCAATAGTGAAAGTTCTCTGCTAAAAGGAGATGAGAAGACTCTTGTTTCCAAATCATCTTTTGTGTTGAACTAAATGCCTAGTCTTAAAATAAAATCTTCATTATAATGTCTTTGTCTGTTCATCATGTCTCCTTTTTTTCCCAGTAACCCCTAGTGAAAATTCACTAACCACTGTCAAGTGCCTTTAGAGCAACCAAAAGAGAAACACTGAACAAATGACTCTGGGGTCAACTAATCTTAGAAAATTTGTGAACAATCATTATAGATGTCAAATTTATACTTATTAGTTAAACACTGATTTTTAAAGAGCTAAGCCAACATTATTTTAGTGAATGGAGAAATTGAGGCTGTATTGCTACAATTTTCCATAATTAAGTGTTGTCTTAAGACATATGCTATGCTTATTGTATATTATGACACTTAGAATAGTTTAAGTGCTAAGTTAAGCTATATTTACATTATATGTATATACATTACACATTCTATGAACCAAGGACATTATGTCCTGGAAAAACAATACTATTGAGCTAGAAACTCCTTCAATTATTTTTTATTTTTATATGAGACAGTGTTTTCCTATATATTCACATAAGTTTTCCTTCAAAATTATGATCACACTGCCACAGGTTCCTGAATAGTGGAATTATAGGTCTGTGCTACAGTGCATAATGATATTTATTTTTTATATAGGTATTAGTATAGCAGTATGAATATGAAAACAGTAAAGTTATTATATTTAACTGTATATTAAAGTCACAGGAAATAAATGAAAACATGTAAATGAGAGGAGCACTATTATTATATCTATATATAATACAGGAAGGACTGAGGAAAAATGTAACACCTTGTAGGATCAGTTTGAAAAGAGGAGTTATCTTCACACTTTGGCCTTCGCTTGGCCTGTTTTGCTTCTTCTGGTTTGCCTTGTTCAACTTCTATTTGATCATTTATTTTTTAATCTTAATGAATTTTATTTTGTTTTGTTTTGCTCTCATCTCCTAACCACTTGTTGTTTTCTAATGAGAAACAGAAAAAGAATGGATCTGGAGGGAAAAAGTCATTCAAAAGGATTGGGAGGAGTAGAAGGGAAACTATAATCAGGATATATTACCTGACAAAGGAATACATTTTCAATAAAGGGAAAAAGAAAATTTTAGTATTTGTCTCTATAATTTTCTAGAAGAAATACGAGAATGTAAATTAAACTTTAGTTTTTTCTTATAAGATTCTCCTTTTTTTAAAAATCAATTGTTTATATAATCAATGATGCAGTACACAGAAAGATAAAGATAATGGAGAATTAGGTATGAAAATGATTTTCTGGAACCTGCAGAGTTAGCTGTAGTCAGCAAAGTTTTAAAGTATCTAAGCTTGATCCTTCACAACCCACATTAAAAAAAATAAAAATAAAAACCCTCAGGCTGCTGTGATACATTGATAGTTGGCAGCACAAGACAGGTATAATGGGTAGATTCTTGAAGATATCTGGTCAGCCAATCCAGCTTCATGGGATAGCTCTGGACCAATAATTTAAGAATAAGAAGCTTAAGGGGAGAGCAATCCTGTTGGAAGACCAATAGTCTCAACTAACCAGAGGCTGAGCAACCAACCAGGAACATGCATGAAGTGGCTACCTCCTATAACCAGACAGAGATCCTAGTGGAAGGATAAAGATGCCGACCCACACACAAAACATTCAAATCAAAATATGTCTTGCCTACAAGATGTGCAGGAATAAATATTGAGCAGATACTGAGGGAATGATCACACAATGACTGGCCCAACTTAAGACCCATCACATGGGCAAGAACTAATCCCTGACACTGTTATTGATACTCTGTTATGCTGGTATAACTGTGCTCTGAGAGTCTCCACCCAGCAGCTGATGGAAACAGATGCAGAGATCCCCAGCCAAACATTAGATGAAGCTCAGGGAGTCTTGTGGAAGTCTCAGGGAGTCAGGGGGAAGGATTTAGGCATCCAGAAGTGTTAGGTACTCCACAAGAATATCAATAGCCAATTAACCGGGACCCTTGGTGGCTCCTAGAGACTGAATCACCAACCAAAAGTGAGCATGGGCTGTATCTAGCCCCCTTCCCCCACATATGTAGCCAGTGTGCAGTTTGTTCTTCATATGGGTCCCCTTACAACTGGAGTGGGGGCTCTACCTGATTCTGTTGCCCACCTGTGGATCTTGTTCCTTATCTGACCTCAGAGGGAGAGATGTGCCTAGTACTGTAGTGAGTTGTGCCAAGGTGGGTTGATTCACAAGAAGTTCCTCCCTCTTCTCAAAGGAGAAGGGGTGGGGATGGGCAAAGGGACTGTGTGTTGAGAGGTGTGTATGTGAGAAGAGGGGATTTGCGATAGGGATGTAAAGCCAATAAGTATATTAATGAGAAAAAGAAAAGAAAAAGAAAGTTGGCAGAAGTGTAGTGGGGTATCTAATTCAGCAAACAAGGTTTCTCTGATGTTGGCCAAAAAACTATAATCAAAATAAACTCTCTCTATGATCACAAAATGTCCTATCACAGTAAAGTAGGGAAAGATATTACTATTTCTTGAGAAAGGACTTAATCTGTCCAGTACCTCTTAGCACATATGGAACCCAGTGACTATTGATTTAACTGCCAAAATTGTATAGATAGGAAATTTAATTCCATAACAGCTACTAGTATTTAAAAACATTTATATTTAAAGTCAAAGACATATCCTGTTCATTTGCTGCACTCTGGCTTTTCTCTATGGGGTCTTTGATAGTCACAAGTAAGAGTTGCTGATTTTTCTTCCCTGCTTTATAGATATACAAAGCTATGCCCTCAAATAATTGTAAGTAATTCGACCATATGGTAGACACAGTAAGAGCAACAGTGTTGTGAAGTTTTTGATGGCAGCTGTTGGGCTGCTAGCAGGAATCATTCTTTCGAAAGAAAAAATCCATTTACTTTGATTGCTATTATAGTTCAGAAAATATTGATCTCCCCTTGCTTGCAAACTCTTTTAAACAGTTAGCTACAGAGATTTAGACAAAAATCTATATTTCACTTTGTTCTTTCACTCAAGGTACTTCAAAAGAAAATGTTTAAAAAATGGATGGGTTAAGTGAGGTTGCAGATGAACAGTGCTATGTGGAGTCCCCTTATAAATGAAGTGCTCCCTCATACTTTCATGTGACTGGCTGTCATTGGGCTGTAATCTCCTAAGAGAACAGGGTCATGTCTCCTTAATTGACTATATACCTTGTTTATTTCATTCCACATGAGAGCTGTGTGACTGTTGATATGTGCAATTGGTTTGGTGCATACATCTAGAGTGCTCTGGGAATAGCTACTGTCTGTTTGAAATAGTAAAAGTCCCTTCAGAGTGTTCCTGATATGCCCTGTGTCTTCTAACCTATCTAGAACTTCAGTGTGAGACGGTCTTTTTCCAAACTTGTTCTTTTGTTTCATAATACCATTTTTTTTTTTTAAATAAAAGGGTCCCTTCTGTCTAAAATGTTGCAAACTACAACCATACAACATTTAATGTACCAGGATGAAAATCCATGAAATGTATATGTATTTAAAATTCTACTCATTTTTCCTTTTTTACTTTTTAAGATTTTATTAATTAATTAGTTAGTTATCTTACCTACTTACTTATTTTGCATGTGCATGTTTGTGCACATATGTATACACTGAACATGAAGGCAAAAGAAAGAAAGAAAGAAAGAAAGAAAGAAAGAAAGAAAGAAAGAAAGAAGAAAGAAAAGAAAAGAAAAAGAAAAAGAAAATATGTAAATTTCCTTTGACTCTATAGTTGCAAGCTGGACACAAAATCTGGTACTTGGGACTGAAGGAAATCTAGAAAATGCCCAGCTGGGGATCCAGACACCAAACCCAGACACTAAAGTGGATGCTAACAAGTGCTTTCTGATAGGAGAGGGATACAGCTGTCTCCTGAGAGGCTCTGCCAGAACCTGACAATTACAGAGGCAGATGCTCGCAGCCAGTCATTGGACTGAGCATGGGGTCCGCAAAGGAAAAGTTAGAGAAAGGACTGAAGGAGCTGAAGGGGTTTGCAACCCCATAGGAAGAAAAACAATATCAACAAACCAGACCTCCCACAAAGCTCCCAGGGACTAAACCACCAACCAAAGAGGTTGGAGGGACCCATGACTCCAGCAGCATATGTAACAGAGGGTGGCCTTGTCAGGAATCAATGGGAGAAGAGGCCCCTGGTCCTGTGAAGGCTCATGGGTACAGGAACACCCTCATAGAAGCAGTGGGACAGGGGATAGGATAGGAGGTTTCTGGTTTAGGGGGACCGGACCGGGAAAGGGGATAACATTTGAAATGAAAGGGGATAACATTTGAAATGTAAATAAAATATTCAATAAGAAAAGAAAGAAAAGAAAAGAAAAGAAAAGGAAAAGAAAAGAAAAGAAAAGAAAAGAAAAGAAAAGAAAAGAAAAGAAAAGAAAAGAAAAGAAAAGAAAAGAAAAGAAAAGGTGATGCAGGAAGCACTTTCCTGCTGAGTTTGCTCCCAAGCCTGTTTCTCAATCCTACATAGTACTCCTCACTTTATACCTTAACACAATGTCTCTACTACATCTACCTACCTAAATAATATAGTTAACTACCTTTCTTTTGAGTGCCTCTTTTCTAGTATGTTCTTTATACACTTACATAGTACCAAAATTTGGAACACTGTAAAAATTCAGAAAGTTTATTGGAGAGGACACATGAGATTTGGTGAATGGGTAAATGAATGACTAGACAAATAGGAACCTCCAACCTGAAAAATTAACAGTTAAAATGGTCTAGAACGAGCTGAATCACTGGGTCTATTGAAAGGATGTTTGTAAAATTAACCTACTCTTGAACATTTCTCTGTGTTTTCTGACTCGAGGTTTCCTACAACCAAACTTAGGGTAAATGCTTGCATGTTCTTTTGAACGACCTACAAAATATAAACTGTAGGTCCTGTGCTAAGGATACGGCTTAAAGGCAAGTTACAAGAGCGGCTTCACTTGTAAATTTATGTCAGTCTTTTACAGTTTGAATCACAGTATTCCCCATGATTCAAAGTAGAACTAGTCCTTGACTTATGAATTAGGTTCAGTTTTTAAATATTTATACATTTTCCTAAAGGGACGTCATTCTCTTTTTCTTAAAAATGCCTCCAAGTTATTTCAAAATATATTTGACTTACTTTTATTTGATTGTTGACAACATTTATAAGCTGTGTTATTTTAAAATATTAGAAGTCTTCACAAAGAAATGAGCATTTGAAAAAGTCAAAAAGATAGAAGTCTTAAACACTTGCTAGCGACAGAACAGAAGCTCTGAGAAGGAATGGTTATACTGAGGGCCTTGACAAGGGCCACCATCCTGTGGGAACATGGTAACAGGTTAGGAAAACCTAGTGGAAGGTGACACTTAACTTAAGAACTTTCTTGTAGCTTTGCTTCACATAGATTACAAGCCTCTAATGAAACATTATTCTTGTCTTCCTGGGATGACAATATGTTGCTCTAAATAAAAATATCTTATAATTTGTTTTTGGTGGAAAAGCCACTAAGCCCTTCTGAACCTGCTTTTTCTCCAGTAGTTTAAATTCAAAATAATTGACCCATCAAAGTGGCTTATACTGAGATAATAAAAGATACTATGCCCTATTGTGGCAATAGTCTCAAATACAATTGGTGAGTCAGTAATAAACATGGACCTGAAGTGTGTTAGTTACACCTTAAATTTAATAATTGTAGATTTTAAATTCCCTCTACTAAACAACATGTATAATATGGTTATGTTTTTCTTCTTAAAATGTTTATTGCAAACCAGATTGCACTAAATTGTACCTGAAATACATAAAATTACAAAGTTAGGAAATTCAGATTAGAACATAATGTCTTCCTTTTGGAGTTGTCACATTGTGGTGCATTTCTGCTTATTGTTAAATATCAAGAAATATCTCATTAACAATATTCAATTTTATAATTATAACTTGTTTCCTTTCATTGGGTTAGAAAATACAGAGTGTTATCTGAAATAATACTAGTCCTACCATCTTATATTCCAATGTATTCTACTGAAACAGGACAGGCTGACCTTATAATCGCTGAGCATTCTTGAATAAAAGCCCAGGGAATATCATTTTTAAAAGAAAGTCTGAATATCAAAGGATTGAAATAAACTTCTATGTAAAATAAATTCCTGTATTCTGGATATATGAAAGAGTCCAAGCTCCTCACAGGTGTTCATGGACAGTGCGCAAAGGTATTCTGATGGCATCTAAATATGATGTCACAAGTCTAAAACTGAAGTAAGGATAGTTTTAAAGAAAAAATTAGCAACAGCCTACGCAACATACATGGATGATAACTCAAGTAATTAGACATGTAGACTAAAATGAAAAATGCACCATTTATAAATTGTTTTTATCTTTAATACATAAAATATAGCTTCATGAATTATCAGCTGATGTTTTGATATGTGTATCTAGCATATGCTATTAAAACCATAATATATGTGCATATATCAAAAATCCATTATTTCCCTGAAGTCAAAATATTCAAAATATATAGTTTGCTAACTGTGTGTACTTACTCAGACATGATGGTTTTGTTATAGTAAAAAAGATCTTAATTCTGTCAAATATAGAGATTTTATTATCTTAAAGTTAGTTGTATCATGGATGTTCTGAGCTTTTTGCCTAATACTTATCAGTGAGTACATACCATATGTGTTCTTTTGTGACTGGGTTACCTCACTCAGTATATTTTGTAGTTCCATCCAGTTGCCTGTGAATTTCATGAAGTCAATTTTTAATAGCTGCGTAGTACTCCATTGTGTAAATGTACCACATTTTCTGTATCCATTCCTCTGTTGAGGGATAGCAGGATTGTTTCTAGCTTCTGGCTAGTATAAATAATGCTGCTATAAACATAGTGGAGCATATGTTTGAGTATCTTCTGGGGTATATGCCCAGGAGTGGTACAGCTGGGTCCTCAGTTAGTACTATGTCCAATTTTCTGACCATATGAAGATCAAGAAGAGGGAAGAACAAAGTGTAGATGCTTTAGTCCTACTTAGAAGGGGGAACAAAATAATCATGGTAGGTAGAGGGTGGGAGGGACTTGTAAGGAAGAGAGGAGGGGAGGGGAAAAGGGGGGCAGGATCAGATGTGGGAGGAGACAGGGGAGATGAACAGAGAATCAGGAAATTGAACAGAGGTGTGTAGTAATGGGAGATGGGGAACTAAGAGTAGCCAAGGGAAAGTCCCAGATGCCAGGAAGCAAGAGGTTCCCAGGACCCAGTTGGGATGACATTAGTTGAAATGCCCAACAAAGGGGAGAGAGAACCTGTAGAGGTCATATCCAGAGGTCAGGCACAGCCCCCAGTTGAGAGATGGGACCACCCAACCATCTCAAAAATTTTAACCCATAATTGCTCCTGTATAAAGAAAATACAGGCACAAAGACTGGAGCAGAGATTGAAGGAAAGGCTATCCAGAAACTGGCCCACCAGGGGATCCATCCCACATGCATACACCAAACCCAGACACTATTTCTGATGCCACGAAGTGCTTGCTAACAGGAGCCTGATATAGCTGTCTCCTGAGAGACTCTGCCAGTTTTTGACCAATACAAATGTGGATGCTTGCAGCCAAACATCAGACTGAGTAGGGGATCCCAATGGAGGTGTTAGGGAAAGGAATGGAGAAGCTGAGGGGGTTTGCTATAGCTCCCAATGACTAAACCAACCACCAACCAAAGAGTACACATGGTGGGACCATGGCTCCAGATGCATATGTAGCAGAGGATGGCCTTATCTGTCATCCATAGGAGGGCAGGCCTTCGGTCCTGTGAAGGCTCGACGCCCCAATGTAGGGGAACACTAGGGTGGTGAGTGGGTGAGTGGGTGCGGGAGCATCCTCATAGAATCGGGGGGGGGGATGGGATAGGGGTTTTGCAGATGGGAAACTGGGAAGAGAGATAACATTTGAAATGTAAATAAATAAAATAATCAATAAAAAAGAAAAATAATCTTTAAATGAAATATACTTAATGAGTGAGCATCAATTAAATGCCCCTGATCCTTTAACTCAAAAGAGTCTCTGATTTGCCCTACTGGCTGGGTTCTATATCAGCTCTGTGAACATTGCTAAACTGGTTTCAGAGGAAATTTGCCTCCATTCTGAATTTTCCATTTAGTTTTACTGAGCTTTTGTACCTCACATGAAGGACTTTAAGATGCAGATGTTTTCAACATGAATATAAAGCAACTCGTGCTTTTATTATTATACACACACACACACACACACACACACACACACACACACACTGTGTTTGTTACTTTTCCCCCGGCGGTTATGGATTTCCTTCTCTATCCCTTTAAATGCTGACTGGGGTCTCATTTTTCTGAGATACTGGAAAGGAGAATGTAGTTGAACTCACAAGGTCTTTTCTAGCTGGGTGGTTTTGTATTTCTCAACCTTTGCAGGCCAGGTGCTGAGGTAATGAGGTTCCCAAGAGACCTCTTAATGTTAAGAATCAGCAAAACTGGAACTTTTACAGATCAGTTGCTTTTAACCTACATGGCTTCTCTGGGAAATATTTGAATTACCATGTCAACTGTTGTCAAGTTGGAGTAGGATCAATGTGTGACTCTATGTCACCTTGAGATCTGATGAGGTCCTTAGGAAATCTGATTGAATTTAGAGCTGGAGTACATTACTTTAGGCATCAAGGATCAAAGTTAACTTGGTGACTAAAAAATAAAAAAATGTGTTGGAAGAACCATTTCCAAAAATTTCAGCCTTGGCCATTTAAAACTGTTTCCAATATTGCTTTTAATATACTATATTCAGAATATTCTCCTCCTGTTGCCTCTGACCTCCCAACCTCATTTTAAGTCTCTCTCTCTCTCTCTCTCTCTCTCTCTCTCTCTCTCTCTCTCTCCCCTCTCCCCCCTCTATCATTCTCTCCCCTCCCCCTCCCTCTCCCCTTCCTAACCCTAACCCTAACCCCTCCCCCCTTTTCCACACCCTGTCCATTACTTACATTCTGCTTTTTTTTCCTCTGCCTTCAAAATGTGGAAGTAAAGGAAGACAGCCAGGTGCTACCGTGTGGTGCCTGCCTTTCATTATGGGGACCGGAAACTCAATTTGTGCTTTACCAGTTTAGTTGCAAATAATTCAAGGATACTTACATGACTCCTTGTGGAAAGATCATTTATTAATGAAATAAATCCCAGTTGTTTTTGACACTCTGAGATGAAACTGTTATGAAAAAATAAAACCTAGAAGCATTGGAAGAGGAACTAAATTCTTCTTGTTTTGAACTGGTTTTTCTGTGGTAAATTATATTTTATCAGAATAAAACAAGTGGTATAGTGATTTGAAGTGTGTAACTTTGTACATTTGTTGCACTTGAAAGACACTTATTTGAAAAAATTGTCCCCATATTATTGTTCTGTGAGCTTGTCTGTGGGACATTTTATATTGTCGACTTGACCCAAATTGGAGCCACTTGGAAAAGCAGAACTTCAATAGAAGGATTGTCTCCATCCTATTGGCATATTGGTGTATCTACAAGATATCTTCTTAGTGAGGTAGAAATGTAAAACCCACTGTCAATGGTGCCTCCCCTGGGCTCCTTGTCCTGGATAGTGTATGAATGTGAGCTGAGCTAGCCACAGAGAGTAAGCCAGTATTATTCCCCTGTAGTTCTGCTTTAATTCCTGTTTCCGTGTTCCTTTTTGAACTCCTGCCCTTACTTTCCATGATGATGAGCTGGTTCCTGTATGATAAAATAAACATTTTATTCCCATAATGCTGTCGATTATGGTGTTTATTACAGTAACATAAAGCAAATGAGAATAGATTCCCAAGGATATACTGTAATCAGAGGCTTGGAAGATGAAATGAATCCTATCATACTACATAAAGGGAAGCTAATACACTAGTTAAGCATGTTCAGAGCTTAAGGAGAATTTATACACAAACACACACGTATGACAACTATATAGAGATGAATGCTTGATGTCATCTTAGCTTTATACTCTAACATAACCATTCCTAGAGAAAAAGGAGGGAGAAGGGATCAGAAGTACCACATTAAACTGTCTTTTAGATTACCAACTCAAGTCAGCCAACACGAGCAGCTCTACAATTATATCTATAGAATGCTAGATAGCACAGGATCCTTGCAATGATGTGTTCTTGTGAGTTAGTCTTTATTGCCACCATAGAGAATACAAAACATATGGTAAAATATGAATTAATAGAAGAGTCTAGGAGTCATATTCTTCAACTGCAAATTTTCTACAAGGTTTGGATTATTCAAAAGATATAGTAAATATAATCATTATATGATTTCTATACATGTTCTGTATAACTATACCATTTTATGAGTTTTTATTTAATGATAAACTTATGTCTTTTTATATGCTAACTTTTCATTTATACACCATCATCTATTTATTACATAATAGCTCATAAGTGGATATACAGTGTCTAAGAACTCACTTTCTTGAGCTATATGTATAGTTAAGTAAAATGTAAAGGTAAAATTATACTCATAAAATGTATGTCTAAAAGTTTGGAGCTAAGATGAAAGGATGGACTATCCAGAGACTACCCTACCCGGGTAGCATCCATCCCATCATCAGCCACCAAACCCAGACACTATTGCACATACCAGCAAGATTTTGCTGAAGGGACCCTGATATAGCGGCCTCTTATGAGGCTATGCCAGTGCCTGGCAAACACAGAAGTGGATGCTCACACTCAGCTATTGGATGGAACACAGGGCCCCCAATGGAGGAACTAGAGAAAGTATCCAAGGAGCTGAAGGGGTCTGCAACCCTATAGGTGGAACAACAATATGAACTAAACAGTACCCCCAGAGCTAGTATCTCTAGCTTCATATGTAGCAGAAGATGGCCTAGTTGGCCATCATTGGGAAGAGAGGTCCCTTGGTCTTGCAAACTTTATATGACCTAGTACATGGGAACATCAGGGCCAAGAAGTGGGAGTTGGTGAGTAGGGGAGGGGGGGGAGGTTATAGGGGACTTTCGGGATAGCATTTGAAATGTAAATGAAGTAAATAGCTAATAAAAAATTGGAAGTAAAAAAAAGAAAGACATTAAGACGTTTTTATCCATTCCTCTGTTGAGGGATATCTGGGTCCTTTCCAGCTTCTGGCTATTATAAATAAGGCTGTTATGAAAACAGTGGAGCATGTGTCCTTATTACATGTTGGAGCATATTCTGGGTATATGCCTAGGAGTTGTATAGCTGGCTCCTCAGGTAGTATTATATCCAATATTCCGAGGAACCACAAAACTGATTTCCAGAGTGGTTGCAATCCCACCAGCAATGGAGGAGTGTTCCTCTTTCTCTACAACCTTGCCAGCATCTGCTGCCACCTGAGTTTTGATCTGAGCCATTTTGACTGGTGTGAGGTGGAATCTCAGGGTAGTTTTGATTTGCATTCCCCTGATGACTAAAAATATTGAACATTTCTTTAGGTGCTTCTCAGCCATTCAATATTCCTCCACGGAGAATTCTTTGTTTAGTTCTTTTCCCCAATTTTAATAGGGTTATTTGGTTCTTTGGAGTGTAATGAATACAGAAAATGTGTTACATTTACACAATGGAGTAATTTTCAGCTATTAAAAACAATGAATTTATGAAACTATTAGGCAAATTGATGGAACTAGAAAATATAATCGTGAGTGAGGTAACCCAATCACAAAAGAAAACACATGGTATGTACTCTCTGATAAGTGGATATTAGCCTAGATCTCAGAACACCTAAGATACAATTCACAGACCACATGAAACTCAAGAATGAGGAAAAGTGTGGATACTTCGATCCTTCTTAGAAGGAGGAACAAAATACCCATGGAAGGAGTTACAGAGACAAAGTGTGGAGCGGAGACTGAAGTAATGACTATCCAGAGACTGCTGGACAATCACCAAACCCAGACACTTGTGGATGCCAACAAGTGCTTGCTGACAGAAGTTTGTTATAGCTGTCTCTGGAGAGACTTCACCAATGCCTGACAGATACAGAAGTGGATCCTCGAAGCCTACCATTGGACTGAGCACAGGGTCCCTAATGAAGGACCTAGAGAAAGTACCCAAGGAGCTGAAGGAATTAGCAATCCCATAGGAAGAACAACAATATGAACAAACCAGTACCCCCCCCCCGAGCTCCCAGGGACTAAACAACCAATCAAATAGTACACATGGTAGGACTCATGGCTGTAACTGCATATGTAGCAGAGAATGGCCTAGTTCGTCATCAGTGAGAGGAGAGGCCTTGGTCCTGTGTAGGCTCTATGCCCCAATATAGGGGAATGCAGGGTCAGGAAGCAGGTATGGGTGGGTTTGTGGGCACAGGGAGGGGAGAGAAGATAGCGGGGAATCTGAGAGAAAACCAGGAAAGGGAACAACATTTGAGATATGAATAAAGCAAATATCTAATTTAAAAGACCATAAAGAGAAAGAAAACCTTTTAAATCACAATGAAAATGTAGTAAAACTCAATATTTTGTATGCTACTTATAGGAAAAAAGATAGTTCGTGGGAAATATTTTTTACATATTCAAAGACTCAAATGTTTCTGCTCTTATATATTTTATAAGAAGTATAAATTTTTGGATAAAAAGCACTGGAAAATGTACAACAGATAAATTCCAGAAAAAGTAGCCATTGTTGGATGTGCAAATGTTAGGTGCAGGAGGTGCTATACAGTTTTTGTTGTTTTTGTTTTGGGTTGGTTTTGTTATGTTTTTATTACTTTTAATTTTTTTACAGTCCAGTCATTACCCACCTCCCGGTTAGCCCTCCCACAATTCCTTACCCCATTTCTCCTCTCCCTTTCTCCAAGAGTATGTCCCCCCACATCTGTCAGGCCTCCCCACTTCCTGGGGCCTCACGTCTATCCAGGATTAGGTACATCTTCTCCCACTGAAGCCAAACCAGACAGTCCTCTGCTGTATATGTGTGGTAGGTCCCGGACCAGCTTAGTGTATACTGGCTGGTTGGTGGTTCAGCAACACAAAGATCTCAGAGGTCCCTGTTAGTTGAGACTGCTGGTCTTCTACGGGGTCGCCCTCCTCCTCAGCATCTTCCAGGCTTTCCCTAAGTCAACCACAGGAGTCCATTTCAGTCCATTCGGTCAGCTGCTTGTAGGGCCTCTCAGGGCTATATATATATTTAATTTAAAGAGTTTAAGTTTAAGTTTAAGTTTTCTTTCTACACTTAAAAAACATTTTATTTTATATGTATGAATGTTTTCTTTGTATGCATATACGTGTGCTATGTGTGTGCCTGGTGCCTGGAGAGGCTGGAGGAAATCATCAGATTCCCCATGACTAGAGTTTCAGGTGATACCAGCCAGCAGACAGGCACTGGGGCCCTATCTTGGCTAGAGCGGCAAGTTATTTTAAACAAAAGGTGGGTAATACTGTCTCATTCTCTGACCATAATTTCTTGTATAATCCACAAATGATAAGAAAAAGTTGAGGATTTGGAAGAAATGTATGTGGTTACGTCTGTAATACACACAAAAACTCTAAATCTTGTCATACTCTTCTGCTAAAGTACTTAACTCTGTCACCCTAATTAGTTATACTATCTTCCCGATGCTACTCTACCAAGGGAAAGCAATGCAAGTATCTATTTGTGTGCATCGGCTTATCCCCAAAGAACACTATCAAATCCAGTCCACAATAGTGGCAAAACAGGAATAAAATTGAGAATGGAAAACCTATCCTCTTGCTCTGAAGTATTGTCACATTAAAAGTGTATATTGAGCACATATAATGCAGGTCCCATACTATGCAACCCTAAAAGTTAAGTTTTGTCTTTTATTTTCCAGAAATTGAGAAAGAAAGCTGTGGCGATCCTGGCACACCTTTATATGGAATTAGAGAAGGCGATGGTTTTTCTAATCGTGATGTTTTAAGGTTTGAATGCCAGTTTGGGTTTGAATTAATTGGAGAGAAATCCATTGTTTGTCAAGAGAATAACCAATGGTCTGCAAATATACCCATCTGTATCTGTGAGTACCAAATGCTTTGCTTCTAGATGGCATATGTTACCCTGTCCTTGCATATAATTGCTTTTGTAATTAATTGCAAAGAGCTGGAACCAAGTAATTATTTTTGAATGAGGAGCACTTTGTGATACTATCTTAACACATGTGCTTATGCTGAATTATAAAATTCATTACAGATTTAAATAAAGTTAACAGAGTTCACTTGGCAATTGCAATATATATATTATGTCCATTCTTCTAACGAGTGGGTAGCATTTTGTTCTTTATCTATGACACATTTTCATGGAAATTATATATTATAGCTAATTCTAATAAGCCCATTTATTTTCACAAGATAAAAATGCTTATTAGTAATCATAATTATGAAAATATTTAAGGCTTCTCTTTTATGTAAATGTCATTATATTTTTGAATGAGGGTGTTCATCGTAAGGCATAGAGTTCGCAGCATAAAATCCATTACTGTTTATTTTGTATAGAATGTTAGAATTACAAAATACATTAACTTTTCAACTTAATACAAACCGAACATGAAGATTATTAATATACTTTCACGGTCAAGTAAATAGTAATCATTGAATTTCAATATCTCTCAGAGGAAAAGTGTACAGATCCACTTCTAAGGAACTGTGAGGAGAAGGCCAGTTATTCATAATGAAGGTCACCTGTTCAGTCCTTTTTCAGAAAGAATAAAGTACATTAGGGGAACTTATTTTAATCTGTTTATGCCATATAAAGCTTGGAAGTACTTAAAATATTTTAATTGATGATCTTTTATTCTAAGCATTCTTCTAGAAAGATAATATTGATTTCATAATGGAAAACCTGTTATTTGATAAATCACACCAACAATGAAAGAAAACATTTGGTGCAAGAGATCTTATCCAGGGCTTTGGCTTTGCTAGAGAAGTGCTCTTTTTTGAGCTACACCACAGCCCAAAAATGAAAAAGCAATTGACAATATTTTGTCAGATGCTATGATAGATAATATAATAAAAATGATGTGACTATCATTCCCTAAAGGCAATTTGAAAAATTCATGAATACCTAGTAAATACTTTGTTTTGTTTTAAATGTGGTCTCATATGCCTGTCTTAGTCAGGGTTTCTATTCCTGCACAAACATCATGACCAAGAAGCAAGTTGGGGGGGGGGGGGAAGGATTTATTCATCTTACATTTCCACATTGATGTTCATCACCAAAGGAAATCAGAACTGGAGCTCAAACAGGTCAGAAAGCAGGAGCTGATGCAGAGGCCATGGAGGGATGTTACTTACTGGTTTGATCCCCTGACTTGCTCAGCTTGCTTTTTATAGAACTCAGGACTACCAGCCCAGGGATGGCACCACCCACAATAGGCTAGGCCCTCCCCACTTGAGCACTAATTCAGAAAATGCCTTACACCTGTATCTCATGGAGGCATTTCTTCAACTGAATCTCCTTTCTCTGTAATAACTTCAGCCTGTGTCAAGTTGACACACAAAACCAACCAGTACAGCTCCACCTGGCTAGCTTGGCATGTACTCCATAATTCTCAGTAGTCTCTCATTTGCAGTGATTCTCCTGTGTGCTGGAATTATAAGTATGTGCCACCACTGGATATCTTTATTTTCAACTAATATCTTTAACTATTTTCAACTAAGCCCAATAATTCAGTGATAAAATAGTGCAGCTAATGTTTTATGTGCAGGCAATGGTTAATTTTAAATGCATTTGCCTGAATAGATGTTGATGAATATGCCAGAACTACATAGATAAAATTCTTATGTAAATCCAGATAAACAGTAAAAAGATAATTATATTAAATTTAACAAAATAACACCTTATGGAAAAATTTTACTATGAATATATTATATTAATTTATGAATCATATATAAATAACTTGCAATTTTAATGAAACAATTAAAAGCAATTTTTCTAGGCATGTGACAGTGCACAAGATAATGTTACCTAAAAATTGCACTGCACCTATAAAACAGTAGATTTACAATGTAAATTATTAAATCTACACATCTTGAAGTTCTGTGTGGTTTGTGAGCTTGGTCTACGTGTGGATCGTGTGTGGCAATATGAACTTACATCAATTTGAAAATAATGATTTATAGTAAAAGACAACACAAACCTTTACCTTTACTAATTTAGCAATCATTTTGTTACAAATGTTATAGAATTAAAGTTCCCAAGATTCAGCTGAGTATGAGAGAGGGCAGTAGCCTGTGTATACTCCAGATGTGGATGGAATTGGCAGGAAAATGGAACAGTTTAACTATGCAGAGATAGGGATTGAAAGTTTAGATGATGAAAAGTAAAGGGAGGAGTTCTATGCAGTACTTCTCTCCAGATAGGATTTGGTTATTGCAATGATGAACTCACAGCATCCATGGTTACTGCACAAAACATGTCCAAGATCAAAACAGCCCATATCCCAGCATGAATGATCCAGGAGCTCACAAGGTCCCACTCCTTTATGAGGAACTAAAAGCAGCTGACCGCTATTTGGGTAGGAAGACTTGCTCTTCCTTGTGGAGATTAGCCACTGGTACATTGCTCATACTTTATTGGATGTCCTCATACCCATGTACATATGGGAAGCATTAGTTAGACTTAGTGACTAATGAAAGACAGACAGAAAGACAGACACAAAGAGACAGAGAGTGACAGAGTCAAAATCAGAGAAAGAGACAGAGAGAGATGAAAAGAAAAAAGGACATGAAGCTTTAAGATGGGCATGTTGGAGATGGATCCCTGGGAACATGGGAGGGGGAAATGGAGAGACAATGGAATCATATTATACTGTATACATATATAAAATTCCTAAAGAGTAAATGAAAGTAGAAAGGGTCAGATCATACTATGTACAAGGCAAATCCCTGCACTTGGAAGAAAAGGGAGGAAGCCTTTGTTTGTTACCTGGAATGGACTGCATAGTAAGCCATAGTATCACCAAAATGAGACGGTAGACCTTTTATAATAGACTTTTCTTCTCAAATATGAACTCTGTTTTTAAATATAATTTCAAAGTTTGGGGAGAAGAAAAGCAAATGCATTCAAATTAGACTGACCTAAGATGTGGCTGAGCCCAAAGGCTGTAAGTTTATTGCATCTAAAATTATTTCAAGTAGTAAAAATTCAAAATATTTTTAAAGAAAATATGAAATTACATGCAATGTAAGTTCTCTTCGTATAGAATCAAATAAAAGTAACCAAAAGATTATTTTAACTAGTAAATCCAAATAAATTATTAATATTGAACTTTTAAATAATAATAAAAAATGGGAACTCTGCTTTTAAGGTTGTCCTAGTTACTGTTCTATTGCTGTGAAGAGACACCCTGAACAAGCCAAGTCTGGTGAAAGAAAGCATTTAATTGGGGGCTTGTTTGCTGATTTACAGGTTTACTTTATGGTCATCAAGGCAGGACTCAGACAGGCATGGCCTTGGAGTAGTAGATTAGAGCTTTACATAGTGATTTACAGGTAGCCAACAGACATAGAGATACTGGGCCAAGCATAGACTATTGAAATCTCAAGTATTGCACTGTATGACACACCTCATTAACAAAACCACACCAATTCCAACAAGGTCACATCTCCCAATCCTTCTCACAGCTCTGTTAACTGGGACAAAGCATTCAATCTATGAGGACAACTTTCATTCAAACTACCACATGGGTATTGTGACTTAAGACTACCGAAACATAATCATAATTCATAAGTGGATTCTTCAAATAAAGTGAATAAGCATATATATATATATATATATATATATATATATATATATATATATATAATCATATGAGGAAACTTCAACTATCCTACTTTACTACAAGTAGAAGAAAGTAAAACAGTAAGGTCTCGTTTTCCTTATGAAACTAAAGAGAATACATTGTCACAGTATTTTTTTGCTTGTGGGTTTCTGTGTTTTATATTTCACTACAGATGGATATTGCTTGAATTCTGAATACTATTTTGAGCCTTCACAGTAATATTCTTACAAACTTGTTAAAAATATCATATATTAATAATCAAAAGATGGTCATCATTGAATTATATTTTAGAATACAATTTTAAATGTTAACTTACAGTCGTTCGTAGACAGAAAAGAATGATTTTACAGGTTTAAATGATAAGTACAATTATGTGTAATAGATTTAAATGTTCATATATTATTTATAATGAGCTAACTGTAGTGGTGTCTCTAACTTAAATACTTGGATTAAAGCAAGAAAACAAATAATCCAAAGTCATCTTGATCTATATCCTGAGAAACTGTCTCAAAACTATACATACAAACCTCACATGCAAATATATGTTTATATACCTTATATATGTACTATATAGAGATAGGGAGAGTTTAAACATACTTTATATGTGCACACTGTGTGTATGAGGGAGGAAGAGAGGGAGGGAGGGAGGAAGGGAGAGAGAGAGAGAGAGAGAGAGAGAGAGAGAGAGA
>NC_034606.1:14383287-14409650 GCF_900095145.1 Mus pahari | reverse complement strand
CAGATGACCTTGGACTCAGAGATCTCCCTGTCTTCTCAAGATCTCCATACCAAGATCCAGATCAGAAACTTCTATCTCCCAGTCTCCAGATTAGGTCCACTGGTGAGCCTTCCAATTCTGGATTGTAGTTCATTTCAAATATAGTCAAGTTGACAACCAGGAATAGCCACTACATGTTAGTTAGGGTTTCCATTGCTGTAAGGAGACACCATGACCAGGCTACTCTTATAAAAACAATATTTAATTGGGGCTGGCTCACAGGTCAGAGGTTCAGTCCATTATTATTAAGACAGGAAATTAGCCTGGAGGGATGGCTCAGTGGTTAAGAGCACCGGCTGCTCTTCTAGAGATCCTGAGTTCAATTCCCAGCAACCACATGGTGGCTCACAACCATCTGATAACCTCTTCTGGTGTGTCTGAAGACAGTTACAGTATACTCACATAAGTAAATAAAAACCAAAAAAATCAAACAAACAAACAAAATAAAAACCACCACCACCACCAACAACAACAACAGCAAAGACAGGAAATATAACAGCACCCAGGCAGGCATGGGAAAGAGGAGCTGAGAGTTCTACATCTTGTTGCAAAGGCAAAAAGAGAAACCTGGCTCCTATGTAGTGAGGAGGAAAGTGGGAAAGCCCACCTCCACAGTGACACCCTTCCTCTAACAAGGCCACCCATACTGTAATAACATCACAACTTCTTATAAAGCCACTCCCTAGGCCAAGCATATTCAAACCACCACAGGTTGGAAAACACAAAATCAAACCAACAAAATATCATGGAGCTTTTATTTAAATTACAAACGTGTATACCTCCAAGGATATAGCCTTATGTTCATGTAAAGAAATGTCTACTTTTGCTTATATGTAAAATGAAGTTTGTATGCATAGTTTAGCAATGTGATCCTTTCCCCAAAGTCCTGAATTCAATCTTCAGCAAAGGAAAAACACAAATTTTGTTTCCTTTCTTCTTTATAACTTAAATTCTTTGTTATGTTCTCTATTTATTGATTATAAACTGTAGACTACCACAAAATATGTCTAGATATCGCCTTTTAATATTTACTGTTTGTAAGCTTACCTTTTATTTATCTCTTCTCTTTTACCAGTTCCTTGCCTCTCTAACTTCACTGCACCAATGGGAACAGTCCTTTCCCCTGATTATCCAGAAGGTTATGGAAATAATTTAAATTGTATCTGGACGATCATCTCGGATCCAGGGAGCCGGATCCACCTTTCCTTCAATGACTTTGATCTGGAATCTCAGTTTGACTTTCTTGCTGTTAAAGATGGTGATACACCAGATTCCCCTGTTCTGGGAACCTTTACTGGGGCAGAGGTGCCTTCCCATCTTACTAGTAACAGCCACATACTGCGACTGGAATTTCAAGCTGACCACTCGATGTCAGGGCGTGGCTTCAACATCACATACAATAGTAAGGTTTTATTGTTGTGTGTTTGCTTGGTCATATATGCAATATATTTGTTGAGGACTGAAAAGCTATCATGCAAATCAGCCTTCTTGTTTCAAAGACAAAAACAGTTAATGCTTTTTATTTCTTGATAGTCAACCACATTTTACTGTCTATGTGTCATTTCACATTGAGAAAGACCCAACTTAAGGAAATTCATTTCAATGTTTTTACTGTATCAGCCTATTGACTAGGCTTTCCTATTTAAAATTTACTGTAAATTTAAACCTGATTTTGCTGCTATTTATTTATCAGTTTAAAAAAATGAAAATGACTTTTCTTTAGATATTCAGAAACTCATAGAGAACTTAAACAACTAATGACAGCATACAACTCCAATTCCAAAGAATATATCTAATTGTCATACTAGTACTGGAGAGAATACATCACTAAGTAGGGAAAGCTCTCTTGCATGACTATGAGAAAAATTACTTCAATGTTTGAAAGTATCAACAAAACTCAGACAGCACAATTTCAAGTGTTGTTCTTGCTACTCCATTTTTAGTTATGCCCTTCATGTATCCATAACTATAATGCCATATTTGATAGAATGTAAGAGTAAATTATAAATCAGTATATGTTGAATAACTTTATCAGGTCATATATATGAATCTAGCAAGAGCTCAGTAATGGAAAGCTAGTTACTGCACTGTATCATTTGATGTTTGTACTATGCTGCAGTGTTTATTATATTTTCCTAGGTTTGAGATACATCTTGGTATTAGGTTCTATATATCAGGTTTGCATTTTAAAAGATACACATTATTCATCTGAAAAAATCTTATGACAGTTGCAGAAAGGTAAAGCACATAAAAGAGAAAACTCCATGGTTTTAGATACTTAAATATGAATACTGTATTGTGCACGTGTATTAGCAGAAGGCAAGGAATGCTGCTAATATTTAGTGCTTTCTCTTGAATAATCCACTTTGTCTCAGATGCTATCTAACCTTCTGGGTTAATGGGAAAGTGCTCTATCTCAATAGAATTTAATCTCCAGATGTCAACGCTGCCTTTAGAATGAATTTCACCCTGCATCTCACCCTTATCTAAGTAATATTGAGTTTTTTTTTCAATGAGATACAGAATACAGTCAGTGTCCTTTCAGCTTGACTATAACTTTCTACAATGTTACTCATAGAAACTCCTTTGCAAATGTGTAACTACACACCATTTATATTCAAGTAGCTGGTATATGTTTCATAGAGATTGCCTAAATTGGGATCTTTATTCAAAACTTCTTCAAACATATGTATGCATGTTGGTGAATACATGTTTGCATATGTTTAATTACATTTTAGTTTGTATTAATTGCATGATGCTTTTAAGTTCGATGTCAGTGGTACTGTCAGAAATTATGTCCATTTGGTTTCTGAGTTATATTTAATTACATGTATTTAATAATTGCTACTTCAGCTCATTTTTTCTGAGCAAATCAACTTAGACATTGTATATTAGAGCATCACAACCAGAAAATTGAACTTGAAATAAAATTTTATTATTTTTTAATTTATTAGTTCTTTGAGTTAATTATTTTTTAGTTACAAGATAAAAACAGCCATTCAAATAAATGTACCTATAATATACTTACATATTTTAGAATATATCTTAATTATCTTTTAGTAGATTAGGTTAAAAATTATAAGAAAGTAATACAAATTAGGAACAACCATAAAATGATGATTACTAGGGAAAATTTAAAACAGTTCCTTGAATACAGAATAATTATAGTATCAAATTATAAAACCTTAATGAATAAACCTTATGCTTATAAGCCATGATAATTTTTCCTCACAGAAATAGTCTTCTATTCATGCTATATTAAGATAAAATTTTATTATGCATTTATTGTTTTATGGATTCATTTAGTGAAAAATTCAGTTAATTACAAAAAAGGCATTACTTGTTCAATAACCATATTATTATTATAGTTCTGCTTTTTGCCAAATATACATCCTAAAGAAACAAGAAAAATACAAAAGTGACTCAAGGATCATGAGACATGAGAAAATGACCAAAGATACAGAAGCAATTGAGAAAATTTTAAATTCCAGAACTGAGGATACATTACAGTTCTGTAAATTTTTATTTCTCTGAAGAGATAAGCAACATGACTTTTTCAAGTCTAACATTCCTCTTTATGATTATATTTTACTCATTAAGTCCCTCTTATTAAATGTGATAATATCACATCTTTTTGCCTAGAACATGGTACTTGAAGAATTAAGTTCCTTAGTAGGAAAGATAAAAAAATAATTACAATATTTTCTGACTAGAAACATTTCTTTTTCATTGGATATTTTATTTATTTACATTATACCCTTTTCTGGTTTCCCTTCCACAAACCCCCTATCCCATCCCCTCTCTGCCTGATTCTATGAATATGATCTAAAACATTTCCTTTAATCCTCCCAGTGAAACTGTTTTTTATTCCTGGCAAATGTGTCATGGAATTTTTAAAGAAGATGACATAAGCCTTTTAGGAATCATATTACTTAGAATCTAAACATATTACATTAGAGATTCCTATATTGGTTTAGCCTAATGATCAATACAAATAGACAGAATTTCAATTCTTATTTTTAATTTTTTATGTTTTGGTGTGTAAATTATACGTTGAAACATTCACAACTATTACTCATTATTTTGCACATATATGTTCAGAGAAAATATCTAAACTTAAAAAGTAATTTAAAGGGTTTTCAAGAAGAAAGAGCCACATTCATTATTAACAGTCACTTTCCACACCCCAAATCTATAGAATTCCCGCTCTTTTTTTATACTCCTAATGTTTTTGCTTCTCCTTTTTAAGCATTTGGACATAATGAATGCCCAGATCCTGGAATACCCATCAATGCTCGACGCTTTGGAGACAACTTTCAATTGGGGAGTTCCATTTCAGTTATTTGTGAAGAAGGGTTTATTAAAACCCAGGGAACAGAAACAATTACATGCATTCTGATGGATGGAAAAGTAATGTGGAGTGGACCAATTCCAAGATGTGGAGGTAAGCTCAGGGGCAAAGGGCAAGAGGAACCCCAAACCCAGTGCACTCTGCGAAAGCAGGAAGTGTTATCTACCAAAAGAACTGTTGTCTTGTCATCTCAGTACCTGGTGTGAGCTTCATTGTATGCATACACAGAACTGAATTCGGTTTTTAATTTTTATTCCTAAATATTTGTAGAGACTTTTAAGATCCCTCTTTGAGTCTTCCTGTATATAAATATTAATAAATACTAATGTTGGTAGATTATATAAACCTCTCTTAGACCATTACAGTTATAGTTAACAACTTATATAAAATTAGTTGTTCATTATATGTTTCTTCACATTTCCTTGGTGTTTAATGTTAATATTCAGTTTTCAAAGATTGATTAACAAAATGTTAAGTAAGTTAATTTTAACACATTCATATTTTAAAATGGATAAATTGTGTAGCTATAGCTGTTCTTTCATTTTTTCTTTTGTACTAAGTCATAGTCAAAACATTAATCACTATATTTATATTTAAAAATAAATATATTTATATTTGAAAATAAATATACTTATATTTCAAAACAGAAATAATATATGTAGATATTATATATATTCAAATATAATATATCACTGTAGAGTAAACAGAAATGTGTGTTTAGAGGTCTAGGTTTTATTTATAATTGCTAGATTGGAAATATTCAAAATTATAGTTGACTTTTGCCAGACAATTTTCTAAGAACATACATTTAATTAAGAAAGTAATATATATGGACCAGAATCATGAAACACCTAATGACAAATGACTGGAATCATTTGGTGGGTTATTTTTCTTTTGGGGGGTGGTGATAAAAGGCTTTGGAGCTGGGCAGAATTCTCAGTAAATAATGGGCTTGCTTTCTAGGTCTGAAGATCTTAATTAAATCCCCAGAAATCATGTAAGAGTTTCAGGTTTAGTGACACATGCTTGTAATCCCAATATTTATAGAGGCAGAGACAGGAAGATGCGCGCACAAGCATGCGCTCACACACACACACACACACACACACACACACACACAAATATACAATCCTGGACTTTGGGCAGATCTTTAAAATTGTTGCTATCTTTTTCTGGCTGTCCTGGAACTCTCTTTGTAGACCGACTGGCCTCGAACTCAGAAATCAACCTGCCTCTGCCTCCTAAGTGCTGGGATTTTTTTTTTTTTTTTTTTATCTTTTTTCCTTCACCCTTACATGTATTCCAACTTAAAATAAAACTTTGATTTCTCATTTGTCTGCTGATTTGAAAATATTCAAGGTTTTATGTTTAAAAGTACAATCATTACCTATAAATTACTACTTTCATCAGATTCAACATATGTTCAGTGCCTCATAATTAAGTAGGTTCAGATCATGTAATTATCTTGCCCTTGTGGCTCTTGCTATTAGAATTTCCTTCCTTGTTACTTTAATCACTGTGTCATTTGGGTATCAGTATGATGAAGTAGATGACTTTAGAATACTTATAAACCAGAAGCATTATTTATTTGTAAGAACCTACTCTACTGATAAGTATGATTGTAACATTACTCTTAAAAATTACTGAAGCTGCCCAGTAAAATGTGTAATAAGGAGAATAAAATGACATTCTCTTTATATATCATACTTTACTATTAACTGACTCCCACCCTTCTATCACGAGTTTCCAGGACTGACTTGTGAAGCTAGTCCGAAAGTGTCACAGGTATGTGAAGGAAAAGTAGAAAACAGGAAGACTATTGGTTTCAGGAGGGAAAAGGGAATAGCAGTAGGTCTTTGATACAGGAGTATAGGACAGATAACGTGGACATGACAAAATGACTGAGATATACAAAGAAAGAAAGGCTTGCATAGTACACAGTATAGGTACAGAATTGCTCTGTGGCTAGCATGCAGTTTTGAGCTATTTCAGTAAGCAGTGGCATGATCTGAGCTGGTTTCTCCATTCCTCTGGATGTTGTTTTCAAGTCTCAGTAGGTAGACACAAAAACACTTCCTGATAATTGTTGAATTCCATTGCCTTATTTGCCTAACTAGGGCATTGATTTTAAAGTTGACTGACGCCTAACTACATGGGGAGCTAAAACTAATGAAATCATAACAACAAATAATTTTATGAATCACTGCTAATTCTAGAAGGCAATTTTCCACTACCTGTGAAAAATGGATGCTATTTATTTTTTTAAAGTAAAGCACAGTGTGCTGAACTCTAATTTGGCACAGGCCATTAAGCTCTCCAAATATCTCAAAGAGATGCTTTATGAATTTTCTGAAGGAGACTGTTTCTTTCTCTGCAAGGGAAACAACAAGTACTTAGCTTCTCTTCTTGTCTGTGTCAATAACACAGTGGGAACAAGGGTAGGACAAAGCTATAGCCAAGGAAAGCAGAATCAAAACAGACTAGGAGCAACATTGCTGTCCCAGTTGCAAGGTTACCAGGATCTAGGGCTACTCTTTGAGTTGCTTTACTATGCAAACAAATCCTAACTCTGGAGACAAGAGGTGACTTCTTAGCTTTTAATTAAGACTCCTAATGACTTTTCTGTTCCTGAGTCCAAATTCTACATAATGACAACAAAATTCTTAAAATTTTTAAAAAAGAAAAATCAAAACTTCTTTTGGAAGAAACAAAGCATTAGCCCTCCTCCACAACTCTTGGTACCCAAGCAGCCTGGTCTACTTGGAAAATAATGCATGTAAACACTGTTCCTGTCCATTTTCCTCATTAGAAAGTGTATATTTTGATATTATTTTTGTTATTTTTAATGTTTCATCATTTAATGCACTAGAATAGCCTCTCAAAAAAGTTTATCACTGTACATAAAGTTTAACAAAAAAGTTTAACACTGTACATGAAGAGCTCGTGTCTCTAGCTGCATATGTAGCAGAGGATGGCCTAGTCAGCCATTATTGGGAGGAGAGGCCCCTTGGTCCTGAAAACTTTATATGCCACAGTACAGGGGAACGCCAGGGCCGGGGGGGGGCGAGTGGGTGAGTAGGTCAGTGGGGGGAGGGTATAGGGGACTTTGGGGATAGCATTTAAAATGTCAATGAAGTAAATACCTAATAAAAATTGGAAAAAAAAAGTCAAAACCTTCAAAACAAACATATAATATAGAATAAAATAAGAGCATGCTTCAATAAATGTTTGTACTTTATTTCTTTGACATGAAACAGTACAAATGCAATGCATTCTAAGTTATTTAAACATGTGAATTTTTATATATTACAACTCGAAATATTAAATTATTTCATGAGACCTTACAGAACAAGGTGAGTGTGTTTGATTAGGCAACCTGGGGCTTCCATTTGCCTCAAGATGCCATAATCCACAATCCCTTCTCCCAGCTCTTCTCTGCCACTGTTGTCTAGGGGTTCCAGCTTTCTGGCATAACACCTTGTCTATCATTATCAGTCTGAAAGCGTTGGGAATCTTTGATCGGGCATAGTCTTTGAATACGGCTAATCAAACCAAAGGAGAAAAGGAGTGTCATCGTGTTTTCCCACTGATAAAGTTAAGTTAATTTCTAGTAGTTTAAATATGGTTGTAAGAAAGGGTTGATGTCTACCTTTTATTAAAAAAAAAAAAACGACATCCAATGCTAATTAACTAAGTAAGGATGGGTTTGGCCTTACTGAGAAGATGGATTTCTTCCCATGAAATGGGTTTATCCAGTCTCACCATGGTGACAATTAGTTAGATATTTTCTAAGTCTTGTAACTCTTGCATTTGCTAATTAATAGGAAACAAAATAAATGTTTCCACAATCACCACTGAAGTCAATTCATGCTAAATTCCACAAACACTTATCTTTATTAAGTAGCAATCAGTGATTTTTTGATCCACATTCAAAGCGTACCCTGAGTATAACTGGCTCTATCTAGGGTTAACCTTTGCACGGTATTCATTCCACAAAAGCATGCCAAAGCTGTTAAGATTATGATAGTTGCTTAATATAGGGTGCTTAGTGGAAATGAATAGGAAATTTCATAATGAGTTACACAGAAAACTTGCCTTCAATCCTCATCTTTTCTCTTCTTCAATTCTTCACTCATAGAAGCTGCTTTCTCGAACTTTCCCCTTTGGCCGTACTCTACAAAACCCCACTGTTCATCTATAAACATGATCTATGCAGTACATGCCCTGTGCTGAATGTCTGTTAATTTCATCATTATATTCAGACCTCTGATGTGAAGTTTTCTTATTAACATAAGGCAATCTTCCTTCTTTCTTTTTATAATAGAAATCTTTTATCTTTCCTTGATCAGAATCCCTTCTATGAGCTGCTGAGGTCACTGGCAGGCACACCTGCCTCCATGCATTCCAATACACCCTATATTAGCTTCCTTGCTAGGAACATTGGCAAGGGAAGAGAAAAGCCTGACACAGTTGCATTTAAATTAAACTTAACTTTTTATCTGACTTGTGACTTTAGGTCTCTTCACCCATGGGTCCAATGTTGCTTTGCCTTAATTGTTGTTGAAAAGGTACAATAAATACTGGATTTCCTTCACCATGGCAAGCTATATACTTAGCACTATCCTTGAGCTACAAATTCTGGAATCCCTTAAGCACTCCACAGAACACCATATGATGAAGCCACTGGGATTTATTTTTATTTTATTTTGTTTCATTTTAATTTTTGTGAACAGTAATATTAAATAGAAGGAATATATTTTTAAATGATCTAGGAGATTGTTTTTTCCATCCCAGAATGTGGGAAACTCCTTTTTCTCAGTCATTTTGATGGGTAAGATGACACCTGCCTCATTTTCTAGGAAGGCACTTTTGTTAATTGTCTATACCTCACATGATCTTATCACCATCACTCAACCTTTGTTCTCATACAGTGTTCTGTATCTCGCTTTGCTTCACCTTCTGTTTAGTTTACAAAATTTGTCAGACTCTTTTGACTTAGGAATTGATTCTGTGACTTTTAGTAAACTGACCCTAGTACACTCTGCCATATATTTACCACCATTGTGCTTGATCCTGAAACCTCTTTGCACCTCATCCTGATTAATTTTGATCATCTAACACTTTCCATAATTTTACTTGTTTTAGAGTTTTCTTATTTTTCAAGGTCTCACAGAATTCTACGCACAAGTATGGTGGAGCCAACTACCACTAAATGACAACTTTAAAATATGTTTGTCCCAAACAAAATTAATATACCCTATGGGTATAGAAAAATAAGTTCAGCTATCTACTAGATTACAAACATATTAGAAATGGATTCTGCACGCAGACTGAGACAGGTTACTTTGATAGGGGCAGATATGGATACAAATATTTTCTTCTTAACAAAAATAATAAGATTAGTAGTGGTGATAATTATGATAACTAAAAATCACTATTATTGAAGTCTAGAAGAAAGCACTCACTCACTCTAAGAAAACAAATGACATGAACTAGGGATTCCTCAAATACTTCAATTGGAAATGCATCAGTAGCAACTATTCCCTGAGGAATGTATTGGGAAACAGGGAAGTTCTGATGAAATGGGCATCAAGAATAACCTCTTTTTCCTCGAATAATTATTCTAGTAGCTCAAGAAATTGTCTTTCCTCTGCATTTACCTAAGGCCCATTTTCCAGATGATATTTTTTAAATGCTTCTAATAGTCCTCATGTTTGACAAGTTAGACAACAGCATTGAAGTATGGTCTTCTAGCATCAGGAATTCAGCTTGACATCCGATTCTTCACTGTTCTCAAACTGCCATTTCTATTTTAGTTGTTGTTTTTTTCTATAATGTCCTTTGGAATGTATTTTGTCATGTCTTTTATTGTATTTCTTCCCACCTGTGTTTACTGGTGGAGAATTTTCCTAATAATTTAGTGTTAGATATATCAATTGTCTAATAGGCTGGAGGCAAACTCAGAAATTATATGAAAAGTATAAAAGGGCCATTGGAGACCAAGAAAATTTGATAATGATTTTCTTTGGTTTGGGGTGTGAACATTTTATATAATTAATGCAAGCTTCACAAATATCTCCCCCAAACCTCTGTTACATTCACGATATACTTAAACTTTAGACAATCATCAGCATCAATTTATCTCCTCCTGGATTACACAACTACCTTTTCAATAAGCTTTTCCTTCCCGTTTCTATCCTATGCTCTGTTTATATGTGCTCAGAAGTCCTAGCTTATCTGAAAACCCCAAGTTAAACCAGCATATAGACTGCTATGCTCTGTCCCATAGAAGGATGAGTTCATCCCATGATGTTTTCATTTGAGAAGCTGTCTTCTTGGGAAGAGTGGAAGCATTCTCTCCCTTACTACAGGACATTGTGCATGTTTAAAGCAGAGATAAAGGTTTCGACATATCTTTTGAAGCTTCTTCCTGAGTTGTAATCTAACTTCATAAATGCTTGTTTCTGAGCTTTCCAATAATAAACCAGCCACTGTATTTGAAGAGAAATTAAAATAGGCATCATACCAAAAGACATAAAATAAAACAAGAAAGTTATCCTCAAGGTGTCAAACAGTGAATTCTAAGTCACTCTGACTTTTCTATTTAAAAAAAAAAAAAAAAGACAGTTGAACGTAAATTAGTTCTTCTATCTCTGTTGTAGACAAAGAAAAAAACTTTATTGGTATGAGGATTTAGAGTCATTAATTAATGACATTTTAAAACTAAGGAATATCACAGAGTAACAATCAGGAATTCTGAAACAGGAGGGGCTTAATTTAAAAGTAAGCATTTGGTTAGAAATTATCTGCCATTTTGTGATAAAATCTGAAGTGTATACTTTATAGTTTAGAGCTAGGTAGTTTTATGTTAACTGACAGAAACTACAGCAACTTGGGAGGAGGGAATCTTAATTGATAAAAGTCCTGAGTAATATTGATTGAGGGTTCTGGGAGGGTCCAACTCACATAGCTGGATAGATGGGTATAGATGATTTGAGAATCTAATCTGATCAAGCTAAGGTGAACAAACCAATAAGCAGCACTCACCAATGGCCTCTGCCTCGATTTCTGTCTCCATGTTATTGCCTTGAATTTCTTCCCTGGCTTCTTTTGTCAGTACATGATGTGGAACATTAAGCTGAAATAAACAAACCCTTGTCTTCCCAAGTTGATTTTGATCATGTATTCTATCATAGCAAGAAAAACCAAATCAAGACAATGATTAAAAATCTAATTATCTTCAATAGATGAATTATAAAGTTATATAATTCTTTATGGGAAACATGTTAAATCTAAAAACTAAATTTAACATAATTAAAGATACAGTTGTGGCTCACTGTTGCTTTTCTCCCAATTTTCTCACCACTGTACTTACTCTTGGCAGGAGTGAGTGTTTTAGAGCTATCTTGAATTTTAGTTCACTAGATTAATGATTTTTATCCAGTATCAATCTTTATATAACACTTTTGTGCTGACATCTCTGAGTTCTGTTTGACACATCCTTGTGTCCTTGTGTTTTCCTTAAAAAGTCCCAGGAACATATTGAGGTTTGTAGTATAAATTTAGAAGTAAATTATTTCTCATATTTTCTGAGCATATATGTTTCTTATATTTTTGTCTGGATTTCTTAAGGCTATGATGCATATATATTTCTCCTAAGTGTTAGCAGTGTACACTATAGCCAATAGAGCCCTCTTTATTCTAAAGCAACTTCCAAGTAAAATTAGATGGAGTATTGCCTTTCCAGTTACATGGTCATGTTCTTGAATACAATTAGGGCATAAAATATTCAGTGAGCTTCTTTGTAGATAAAAAGTATTTCACTTAATGAAATATATTGGAAGAGTTGTATAAATTTAGGCTCAAAGCTGGTAATTTAATTAAGATATGTAGTTAAAATTGAGTGAATGGAAAGTTGTCTCTTATTAAGTCTCATAATAATTTCAAACAATATGGTCTTTGCAGCCTTTCTAACAAGAAAAACAAAACCAGCAAATATGAATAGGAAGAATCAAAGCCAATAATTCTGGTAGTTCACTAATTACTAACATAGACCCTTAGCTGGTTTAGATTCCCTGTGTTGGATGTATAATTCAACTCTTCTGTATCAATATTGATCTCAGTCATTCCACTATCAGTACATCTAAGCTGAAGTATGGAACTAAAAGAGATCTATGTATCTTTATCTGTCCTGTTTGTAGCTGTTAGATTCACAAGGTACTTAGGTTTTGTTCACCCCCATGTAGAAGAATGAAAATAATTCCTTCACACATAGTGAGAGCAGAATGCAAGGACTTCAGGAGACTTCTTCACGAGAATGCAGATACATATGTGAAAGAAAGACTGCAACCACCAAGTGTATATGTGCTTATTCACTGAACCTATAGATATGTCTTTCATGACTAGTGAACATAAGAAAGTGATAAATAGCTATCAATGTGGAAACATGCAGAGCCCTGTAGTTCCAACAGTTTTATAATTAAGATATATGTATACCTTCTGCATTAACCACATACTCAGGTGGGTAACTAGGATTGTCTTCTATTTATTTTTTTCTTTAATATTTATTTATTCATTTTACATCCCCACATCTACCCTCTCCTCCCAGTCACATTCTTCATGCAGCTCTTCCTTTCATTCCTCCCTCCCCTGCTCCTCTGAGAAGGGGGATTAAATCCCCTGGGTATCTTCCTACTATGACACATCAAGTCACTGTAAGGCTAGGGACATCCCCTCCCACTGAGGCCAGACAAGGCCACCTGGTTAGGGAATGGGGATCCACAAGCAGGCAACATGTTCAAGGATAACCCCCACTTCAGTGTTTGGAGGACCCCAATGAAGAGCAAGCTGCACATCTGCTACATATGTGGGGGTGGGTCTAGGTACAGTTAATGGTTGTTCTTTTGCTGGTGGTTCATTCAGTCTTTGGAATTCCCCAAGGGTGTAGGTTTGTTGGTCTTTCTATGAATCCCTATGGAGTGCTCAATCATTCTCCCAGGTTTTCTGTAAGACTTCTTATGCTCAATCTAATGTTTGACTGTGGGTCACTGAGTCTGTTTCTCTTGGCTGCTGGGTAGAAGTTCTCAGAGAACAGTTATACTAGGCTCCTGTCTGCAAGCACAGAGTATCATAAACAATGTCAGGGATTGGTTCTTGGTCATAGGATGTGTCTTAGATTAGACTAGTCATTGGTGGGCCATTCCCTTCATCTCTGCTCCCTTGTCCCTACATATTTGTAGGCATGAGAAATTTTGGGTAAAAGGTTTTGTGGATGCCTTGTCCCAACACTGGGAATACTGTCTGGCGATAGACAATGGCCACTTCAGGTGCCATAAACCCTATTGCTAGGAGACTCAACTAGAGTCACCCCTATAAACTACCTGGGTGGGTTCTCCCCTCAACACCAAGTCTCTGGCACAACCTAGAAATGTCCCACTCACTGCCCTCAGCTGGTTTCTGTTCAGTTTCCTATGCTCTCCCTATGCCTTTCCCCCTTCCTGTCTTCTCTCCCACCCAGTTCCCTTTCTCTATTCACCTCCAATATCTATATCTATTTTATTTTCCCTTCTGAGAAAGATTCAAGAATCTTCACTTGGGACTACCTTGTTCTTTGGCTTCTTTTGGTCTATGGATTTTAGCGTGTTTATCCTGTACTTTATGGCTAAAAATCTACCTATAAGTGAGTACATACCATGCACGTCCTTTTGGATCTGGGTTACCTCATTCAGGATGGTATTTTCTAGTTCCATCCACTTACCTACAAAATTCATGGTATCCTTATATATAATAGCTATAAGCAGATCACATTTTCTTTATCCATTCAACAATTAATAAATGGGATTTCAGGGAACTGAGAAGCTTCTGACAGGGGAAGGGCACTGTCAATAGGAGAAAATGACAGCCTACACATTGAGAAAATGTCTTCATCAATCCTACAGAGAGCTAATATCTAAACCATATAAAGAACTCAAAAAGTAAGTGACCTGTCATGTGTAATTATTGAAAAATAATCCTCACTAACACCAGCTACTCACCAGAAATAGAAGTCTCCCTGCCCCTATGGTTATCACCAAGCAATAGTCTGCTGAATTTCCTGCAGTTCGCTTTACCAAAAGGCTCACATTCCCAGGCATCCATCCCCTGTGCCTTATCTGCCAAGACTGTCTCTAAACCTGAGCCCCATATAAAGAAAACTCCAGAGGCTTATAATTTATCAGTCAGATTTATAACAGTAGATTATCAATTCCTAAAATCCCCACACAAAGAACTCAAAACTCAATTGATATGATACAAGCTACTGTCATAGATTGGACAAACTGCCCTATATTTTTCTTTTTTATTAGATATCTTCTTCATTTACATTTCAAATGCTATCCCACCGGTCCCGTATACCTTCCCCCCCCCCCAGCCCTGCTCCCCAACCCACCCACTCCCGTCCTATATTTTTGTATTGATCTTCTATGATATCCTGTGGCTATTTCAAGCCATGTGGATCCGGATCATCTTCCTCTCTTATAGGTTCCATCTTGTCTCCTCATCTTCAGCTTCGTTTTCTTCTTCCTCTCTGTTTCTCTGTCTCTCTCTACCCCTCTCTAAAACTCTCACACTGCCTTCTTTTGCCACTGCCCAATTATAGGCTCTAGCCTTATCTTTCACCTGCCCTCACCTGAATTCAGACAGCAATCTAGACACCAACAACCAAAAATGGGTACAGAGTTTAAAAGAGAATACTAAGCAGAAAAATCTTTAATTTTTGAGAAACATTTAAGAAAATGTTCAACACTCTGAGTCATTAGTGAAATGCAAATCCAACTAACTCTAAGATTACACCCATCAGGACGGCTAGGGTCAGAGGACAGCCCACCTAGCAAGGTGGAAGGACAAACTTGTACAACTACTCTTTAAATCAATTTGGCAGTTTCTCAGAAAATTGGGAATAGTTCTACCTCAAGACCCAAGTGTAGCACCCCTGTTCTACCAACTGCCCAAAACAAGGGCTCAACTATGTTCACAGCAGCTTTATTTGTAGTAACAGGAAGCAAAACAACCCAGATGTCCCTCAAACGAAGGAAGGAATTAACTTCATAATAAGTGAAATACAAGAAGAGACATCACAAAAGCCTGGAGCAGAGCAATATCCATAAATGGTTGAGTTTACTGGGTAATCACGCACTAAAAGACCTATTTCTTGAATCTCTGACTTTCAAAAAGACTCAGTGATTCTTCTAATGTGACAGGAAACGTTCTCAATTCTTGCTACCACCACCAAAAGGAGATGATGGGAGCATGACCTCCTTTATATAAACCTTAATTCTTCCCCGCACCAAAAAAAAAAAAAAAAAAAAAAAATCGAGGGATAAAAGGTAAAAGAGGCTGCCAGTTTTCTATTCTAAGATTGGGACAGAGAATCAGTAAGTGGGGACCTTCACACAGTGCACTTCCCTCCATTTCATAGAGTTATTTTGGATGAATGGGTTAAGGTAAGCAAAGGGTCTGAAAATGAATTAGTAAAAGTTAGAGTATATTTTCAAGATGCTTGTTTTTAGGAAGAGGGGAATTTGATAGTGAACATTTGAGGTAGAAGTCAGGAAAAAAAAATGGATGAAACCATGCTTTGTGTCTGCTCTAATGATTTCAGAAAGCTCCATAAAATGCTTACTCAAGCAAAAACTTCCTTGCCCTCAGAATAGATCTGCCTGAATTGTTCTGGTTTCTGATTCCTCCCACTCCCTAGTGAGATATCTGAGAAAATTTTTAGAATGAATAGGATGGAACTGGTGTCCCTGGAGAACTGTTTGGAGGCAGGGCAGGAGCTGCATGCCTGATGAACTTCCTCATTGAAGATAAGAGGTTTTCTCTTGAATCTCAATTAGCTACAGAGGGAAGGGAGCCCCTGTGCACAGACATCACATTCTCTGTGGAGAGGGGTTTTTTTGAGAAGCAATTAGAGTAACAACTCCATGCATATATCAGAACTGATTTGTAATTCTAATACAATGTGTGTTCACACATGCACACATTTTTTTAAAGGATGAACTCTTTTTATTTATTTCTTTTTACATTTATATAATACTGCATTTCATCTGGAGGCCTACCATAAAGAAACAAATAATAGCCGTTGACACAGTTTACCTTCTACTTTTTGGTAGGCTAAATTTGAAAAAGAAATAAAAGGAACATGAAGGTTGAAGAAGTGAATCAAGTCTCAAATTTCTGGAGCATTCAAACTCGTTCATTATTGTGACTATAGCTTCACCTTTTTAGTGATAGCTTAAAATTTGAATGTGCCTTAATTTTATTGAGTCACCATCCAATGTCCATAGACTAGATATATCAATGATCATTTATCAGAGCCACAATACAAAGCAAATTAAAGAAAGGCAGAAAGACTAGAAGCACCAGTGTGTGGTGGTATGGGATGGTGTGTTTATCAGGTAGAAGCACCAGTGTGTGGTGGTATGGGATGGTGTGTTTATCAGGTAGAAGCACCAGTGTGTGATGGTATGGGATGGCGTGTTTATCAGGCACCTTGCCACAGAAGGGTCATCATTCTGACCAAAAGCTAGATGGCCTGCTTTCTAAATTAATTTTGCTAAACCTATGATCAAAACTTAACTTTACATCTCCAATTACCTTGTGAATGATCAAGTATAACTTGTATGCTGACTTTACCTCCTGCTATGAAACTTCTAACTTCCTTAGAACTTTTATTGAAGAGAATTTTGTCTTAATTCTATTGGAAGATTATGGTTTTGTGTTGGCCTTTAAGTATGCTGAGTATTTTGAGTGTGTTACTTTTTGGTAACTTTAAATGAATGAACCAGTACTTGAATGCAGTTTTTAATAACAACTTCTATTTATTAGAAAAATTAAATTGGAAGAATGAACTGGGTCACACTGGTGTTACTTACGTGCATGCTGTTTGCATTATAGCAAAATGGAAATAGTATAGGCAATAAGCTGTATCTCAATAATATATCCCAGTTTTTTCCCCTGACTTTGCTGTCCTTGTGATAAAATATTTTGATGAAACCACATTAAAGAAGAAAATGTTCATTCTGGCTTGATACTCCAAGAAGGGAATTTCATTGTCGCAGGGAGGAGATGATATCAGGATCCGGAGGGCTGACTGGCAAGCAGAAGTCAAAGAAAGGGAAAAGGAAGTGGGGCCCGACTGTAAAACCTCGAAGTTCGCCCCTACTGCCTTCCTCCTCCTCTGGCAAAGTTTTACCTCCTTAAGCTTCTACAAACTTTCCAAACAGCAAGAACTTGGACGAAGGGTTCAAAACATGAGTCTAAGGAACACCATTTACATTTATACCTACAACATCCGTTTTCCTTTCAGAAACTGGAGAGAGTCTATACCTAGGATATCTCTGAGGTAGAGACCCAATCATTTCTCTCCATTTCTGCTTATGTTTTCTTCAAGAGGTCTATGAGGGCTATGGAAAATAACCAGAACGGTCAGGGTGGGCCTCCTTTTTAACATTGGGAATTGTGGATTGCCTTATCACATTAGAATTGTATTCTGTGAATATACACTTTAGACAAGCTTCCTTGGAAACCTGACAAATTTAATCTTATCATCGTATAATACATGTATCTTATAATTTCTATAAATATATCCTAAAAATTTACATAAAGTTTTTCTTCTCATTAACTAGCCAGCACCGTGCCATTTACTTTTCTCCACTCACAATAGTATTTTTTACTTCCTGATCTCTCTCTCCTCCACATATGCTTTAAACTATCTTTTGGCAACCTCTTCTTCAGGAGGTTTGTTTGTGTATGTGTTTGTTTTTTTGTGTGTTTTTTTTCCTGTCTCTTGAACATTGCCTTATGTTCACTGTATATACAGAATCTTACCCTGAGCATCTTGCTGCCTTGTATAAATTCTCTCAGAACTGAGAGACCCTCAGTAGTTAAGAGACCTTGATTCTCTTTCCAGAGGATCTAACTGAGCAATTACCCATATCAGGCATCTAACAAATGCCTATAATTCCATCTCTAGAGAATCTGATACTATCTTCTGGCCTCTGTAGGCTCCTACTTACACATGGTATTCACTCACAGAAACACACATACACATAAATTAGAACAATATTAATAATTTAAAAACTATGTAAGGCAGATAAAATATTACAGATGTTTACAGTTTTTTAAAAAGTTTTTAACAAATTGTAAATTATCAGGCAGGGAATATCAATCCTCTTTTACAAATAAATAAATGAAAATAAACTAAAGTTGTTAGCATGGTATTTAGAAGGTTCAGGTTACGTTAAAAAAAAAAATTGTACTGAATAATCTAGCCTAGATTTCTATCAGTCTCTGTCTCCATAAATCTACAGTAAAGAGAATAAGCACTGCCTAAATACATTTTTTCAGAAAATTAATATAATAAATTTAAAAGTAGTTCCTAACTTCTAATTGAAAAGTTTTAATTTGAATTTAAACTCTACAATAACTTGGGCCTGCCTGAGATCCATATTAAATCAAAGATTCTGTACGATTTCTCCCATCTTTAAGATAGAAAACAGAAAAAAAAAACAAAATTACTTTTGAATAGGTAAATATACTATAAGTTTATTTTATAAGCTATTCAGAATTATCATGACAGGGCAGATTGAAATAAACTGCTCTGAAAGAAAGGCAAGATTTTTGAGCAGGAGTGTGAACTTATATAAAACCACTGGGAAAGGTAAAAAGGAAGACACCCAGTGTGGTTAGTGCATTTGTGTTCTAACTGGAATTTAATGAGGTCCTTCCCAACCTTCCCACTGAGACTCAGCAAAGCACTGTTGATGACATTTGAGAGGATAGGCATAATTCCTAGGTTGTAAAAACTGTGAGAATCTGTTTGACTAAGGGGAGATTTATATCTTAAAGGAGTAGAATAATTTATGGTTCCTAAAGTAAGTGTTCCAAGTCAAATAAGCAGGCACTGGGCTACTTAAATAAGGAAGAAGTCTTTCTAAAATATTCCCAAACTTAACATTGTCTAGACCACATATAAATAAGCTATTTTATTGTTTCATAAAACCTAGGACATAATTTTAACAGTTGCTAGTTTCTTAATTTACACACTTAGGAGCAAGAAAAACCCCAACAAGTTCATCTTAAATGTTTTGATATAATGGCTACTGGCTAATATTTTACCTTCTATAAAAGCATTTTACAAAGGTCTACATATTCGACCACTCTACTTTCCTAAATTTTCACCTCTTCTTTCTACCCACATTAAAGCTTTAACATAGCCTGTTATAATCATGATTCCTCTGGAAAAAAATTCCACTTTTTATTTTCTATTTTTTAAATATTTCACATATTCTCTGTCCTAGTTAGTTACTACTGCTATGATGAAATAGCATGGCCAAAAGGGAGTTGGAGAGGAAAGAGTTTATTTGGCTTACATTTCGATATCATTGTTCACCATGGAAAAATGTCAGGTGGGGAAACCAGTCAGGGAAGTAACCTGCATGTGGGAGTGCTGCTTACTAGCTTACTCCAAATGGATTACTCAACCTGATTCCTTATAGAACCCAAGACTACCAGCCCAGAGGTGGCATCTCCCACACTGGGCTTTGTAGATTTTTTTTCCAAACCTACTTTTCATAAGGTTTCTTAAATGCTTTAACGTCTCTTTTAGTGCACCACTCACCAGAGGTTGAGAAAAGGGTAGGTTAGTAGACAAAGAAGAATTGGACCTATTTAGAAATATTTCTTTGGACTAATCCAATCTGTGTTGTCAGTATATCAGCAGTTCAAGTCACATAGCTGCTTGATCCACTCACAAACACCAGTCAGGAATCAGCATTGGCAGGACTAGCAAACACCATAAATAAATCAGTAATGAAAAGTTGATCCAGTAGAAACCACAAGGCTCTACCAATCAGCCTGAGTCCATGAAAGTGGCAAGAAGCCTCTGGAAAACCACTAGAAGTATTTTGATGCATTTCTGTCTATGAAGGCATGGCAAGCAATGATCAGCAATAAAGGCTAGGTGAACCAATACTACACAGCATTGTCAGCAAAGCCCAGCATCAGCAAAGCCCAGTGAAGACCAACAAAGAGTGGCATGGTAAACCAATACCATCCAGCATTGTATACTGTATGTTGGGCTATAAGTACATTTTTTTCCAAACATCATGTGCTCTTTCAAGCATCTGCTCTAGCAAAGCATCTCATGCCCCTTTTCCAGGCTGCTTTCAGAAAAATTCATGTGTCTGTTCTTAACAAAACATCATTCCACAAGTCTGCTTCTGCAAAAACATCCTCTCATAAGACAGTTTCCAGAAAATTGTCAAAAGACACAACTGAGTCTTCAAACAATCCAGAAATTTCCACTTCAGGGTTAGCCATTCTTGTGTCAATCACTAATTAAGAAAATGCTCTGCAAGTTTACATACAGCCCATATTAAAACGGCATTTTTAATTTGATGTTCCCTCGTCTCAGATGATTACAGCTAATGTCAAGTTGACATAAAACTAGCCAGCACACTCAAAGTTTAGCACTAAATGGTATTAGCTTTTTCTATGTAGCTTCTCTGTTTTTAGAGTAGCCCATTGTTTTAAAATGAAGTCAGCATTCATCCTGTTTATATGCAAAAGGTTTAAGAACCAATTTTTGTTCTTTTGCATTTTTATGTCACATTGTGTCATCAATAAGTATTTTTGACTTTACATTCTAACTACCTCATTCATCTCTTCCCTGTAATAGCCTTATGTCAGATTCTGAATAAGCCTTTCTTACTTTTTGTAAACTAATGTTGCTGATCTCAGAAGTTCCAAATGCACTATACATGTATGATATTTTCAAATGAAAACAGCAATCTTGCCGTACAATTTTTCAATTATTTATGCCTTACTTTCAGTAATTTAATATACTAGGTACATTTCTTATACAGTCACTTTCATCATCTCCCATTTCTTCATGGTCTTACAAAAGATATTTAGTATTATTTAAAAATATTATACTTATTCAGCCCCATACTTCATTTGCAATAACCTTCATCTTTTCTTTATTGAAGAATTCTGATTCATCCTTTATAGATCCAATAGGATATCTTCTAGGAGTCGTATATATCCTCTAACATGACCATATTTTTTCATGTAATTAATTATTTTGAATGTTGTCTGTTTCTGATCTTTCAAAAAACATACAGAAAAGTAGTATCTTTAGGAAAAAAGAATGTGAAGAAACAATATTTTATAGTCAGGATCCTTGAGTGATAATATATAAATTATTCATAATGTTTACATCTATAGTTAAAAATAATAGCTCTCTTTCTCTGTGTATCTGTCTGTGTGTCTGTCTGTCTGTCTGTCTCTCTCTCTCTCTCTCTCTCTCTCTCTCTCACACACACACACACACACACACACACACACAAACACACACAGTCTGTTCTACTCAGAAAAGCCTTAAATTACTTTGTAGCTAAAGATTACCTTCATTTTCTCATTGACAAGCCATTACCTTCCATGTGCTAGAATTATAGAATCACATCATTATATCCAGATTGTGCAGTGTTATAGATTGAACCCAGTTTTTCATACTTGCTACTCATACACATTACTACCAACTGAACTGTCTCTCCAGCTTTTCTTTTCGGTGTGTCTTTCTTTTATTCTTCTTTCTCTATGCCAGTCCCCATACCCTATGCTGCCTTGCTATATAGCTCCACCAAGAAATGGAGAAAGAACAAGATATTCTTGTTTCTGCCATCATTGGCACAGCAGTCAATGAAATTTTTATTAGAGATATGCATTTTCCTTGACCCATGTGGCATCTCAGCATACCATTTGACAAAAAAGAAACAATTTTAAGTTATTTGTGTGTTGCATAAAAAGTATGATTGAATGAAGAAAGGAATAGTTGTATTAATGAGTAGGCTTTTGAAAATACCTCTTTACGCTTTTAGCTTCTTTACTGCTAAGTATTTCAGAATTTCTTTTATCAGTTAGTGTTAATACCTGTGCTTGGTATTATTTTCTTCAGTTTAGTACCTTTAAATGTAAGGATATGTACATAGTTACATTAGGTCTAAAATGTATCTGTATTTCTGAAGTATCAACAGTACTATTTATTTCAAGCTTTTGGAGAAAATAACAAGTATATAAATTTTGTTATTTCATTGATATTGTTTAGAGTAGGTCAAATACCTTAAGTAGAAACTAAAATGAATTCTATATAAAGAGAATTACTACATAATATTGTATTTTTGTAAGTTTGATATATCAAATTTGAATGTTTAGACAACTAATTGCTTTTCTTTTCGTATTGTCACTCACGCTGCCCATACCTTTTCATAAATCCTATCTACCTTATTAACATTTTCATCATTTCCAGGTGGTGGTTTGAAAATTCAGCTCATTTCCGCTGCCTTCTCAGCTGCTTTCAACTCTGGACTGCTTTCTGTTATAGGTTTCCTTGTTCTCTTTAGTGTTCCCGTCTTCCTTTTGCCTGAATTGTGTACTCTGGGATCTTTGCTGTGACTGTTCTGTAGCTTCTCTCCCCTAGTATTCACTAGACAGCCAGCACCTTAGATCAAGACTTTTCTTGACTGACTCATCTGAGCAAACCCCTCTTTTCTTAGGTTTCAGGGCTTCTGCAGACTTTGGCATGATAATTATGTAGAGAATCTACTGCAGTATATGTGATAAGCTTCATAGGACCACATTGAGTGAAGCCTCTACTCAAGATTGAACTTTCAAGAGGCATAAGAGAGATTCCTGTTTTGATTGTTTTTAAAGAACTCACTCATCTCTTCCCTCATTCTTTATATGGATAGGTCAAACAAAGTGCATCTCAAGGCTTTATGTTTTAACCATTTTTGGCCCTTCTGCAATAACTAATTATATGACTCATTACTTCATTTAATGACTAGACGCATAAATGCATTCCTAGAATGACATGAATTGATGAAGTAATAAAAGTTCCTGCCAAATATGCTCCACATGGTCTGTACCTTCTCTAAATAAAATAGTACTGTGTTTTAAATTACGTTAACTTAGGTGACAATTGTACACAAAGGTTCATATTTAAAACATAACAACACTGAATGAAACTAATTTATATGTTATCCAAACTTTAAGAGTATGTAATCCTCATGACAATGATTGCCTTGGAAAGCTTTTAGGAAACAGTATTGGAAACAGTTATATAAAAGGATTTGGTTGATTACTGAACATTCTCATACAAATAGCATATTTTATAATTTCACCTAGAAAATACTTCACTCAAGCCAGATAGGATTGCATATGCCTATAATTCCAGAGTGAGTGTGACTATGACTATAGCTTACATATTTGAAGCCCACCTGAACCATCGCATATTATGTCTCATAACAACCAAAATAAGCTTCAAGTTAATGACAACTTTCTCAAATGGGTTTTAAGAGGATGTTTTTTTCTTAGTCAGTTTACATTTAACTATGGCATAGATAATACTCTGTGAGTGCAGAAGATGGTGAGGTGTTTTATATGGGGTATACCTGGGAATTCTTGCTAGGAGAAAAATGGAGGGTAGGTTCTTGATGATTTGGATGTGGGAATAAGAGGTAAACCAAAAAAAAAAAAAAAAGAAATTAAGTACTTTGTCAGGCTTTCTGCTTTACTCATATCCTTGACCAATTCAGTAAAGATAATATACCACTAATTTTGAGGAAATAATTTGAGATTTTTTTCCAGCTTGTAGAACTTTAGTCAGATATTCTCTTTGCTAGTTTGTTTAATCCATTTATACAACAGGATGTTTATGTTCCAGGTCCCAACAATGCTGTCTGTGGTTTCAGTTGTTCTTGAGTTTAAACAAATGTAGAAAATAAAATACAATAGAAGTTTTAATTTAATGTAAACAAATAAAATAGATCAACATTCATGTATAGGAAATGATGTCCTGATAACTCTAAAAAATAAAGCACATATTTGGCAGTTGAACCAAAACAGAAGATCAAATAATAGAGGAAGAATAGCAATAGAGAATGAACTAATGATTATGTACACGCTCTTACTTACTTTTCTACTGCTGGGATACAATATCATGACCAAGACAACTTATATAAAACAAAGAGTTTTTTTGGACCTTACAATTTTAGAGGATTAGTTAAAGTCCATGACTATCATGGCAAGAAGCATGGCAGTAGGCATTGTTCTGCAGCAGCTGCTCAGTCACAATCTGATTCAATTCACAAAAACAGGCAGAGAGAGAGAGAGAAAGGAAGAGGCACTGGAATGCTTTGGGCTTTTGAAACCTCAAAAGTATACTATACCCCAAAACAACAAAGCCACATCCTCTCGACCCTCCTAAACATTTCTTCGAACTAGGGGCTTAGAAATCCAAATTATGAGCTTATAATGACCATCTTTGTGCAAACACTGCATAAACTCTGGATAAAAGATAGTGACTCTGGAATAAAAGAAGTTGACAGTATAATTTGAGAACATAGGGAGAAAAATAAGAAAGAACCAAAAACTGCCAATTTATATGTCATTTCAAGTGGAAGATGAAGAATGTGAATACACATAAGGTATATAGAGAAAATTATCTGATGATTTGAGGATGACTAGCTAGTAGTGACCTGTGAAGTTTAGCTGTGTCACAATTTTACAAGTATATGATCTCTTTAAGGGGAAGATCCTTTAATCACAGAGAGAATTAAGTATATGGATCTTTATATTCAAAATAGTATTAATTACCACTTAATGGACATGTTAACAGATTCATTTAAATCATATTTAGACTACAGATGAGAATTCAGTCATCTTAGTACTTACGATGCAAAGGTAGAGAAATTGTGGTGAGTTGGTTAAACTGGGCCCCATAGTGAGTACTGTGGCAGCATTGGCTGAATAACAAGAACTTGTCTCACTAGATAGATAGATAGATAGATAGATAGATAGATAGATAGATAGATAGATATGGATGAATAGATGGATGGATGGATTGATGGGTGGATGGACGGATGGATAGATAAATAGATATAAATGAATAGATAGATGGATGGAAGGTTAGATGGATGAATAAATAGATTCATACATAGGTAGATAATAGATTTATGAATGATAGATACATGATAAATATATGATATATAAATGATAGACTATAAGATTGATAATAGATAGATGGTAGATGATAGATGATGGTAGATTGATGATTGATGGTAGATTGATGGTTGTCTAATGATAGATAATTGATGATGGTAGATTGATAGATGATAAATGTGATCAAATATATATATATATATATATATATATATATATATATATATATATATATATTCTTATTCTGAAAAGTCTATTCTTACTGTTCTCCTTTCATCTTTCAGCTCCATGCGGTGGCCACTTTTCAGCTCCAAGTGGAGTAATTCTTTCACCAGGATGGCCAGGATACTACAAAGACTCATTGAATTGTGAGTGGGTGATTGAAGCTGAACCCGGACACTCTATCAAAATTACATTTGAAAGGTCTCTGGAAATATTTTTTCTATCTTGTAAAGAAATGAATAGATGTTATAGTTGGCATTCACCATTTCCCTTACCACATCAATAAGTAATTTTATTAGAGGAGGCAGTTGCTGTTTCTTGAATGCTTAAGTTCTATTCCCTTTAACCTTTCAGTCTGTTCTCAAGTTAATTTTTTATTTGTTTATTGCTGTAACTTTACTGTTAAGTAATTCAGGACCATTTCTCCTGTACATTTGCACGATACTGAGATATGAATATCTGACCTTTACTTTAATGAGTTTAGTTGCCCTATGTTTTTTAAGAGCACATGAATTCAGTTCTGCTAAATTCCCAGAACAAAGGTCCTATAAAAAAATTCAATACATTCTCCAAGTATAATACAATTATAGTTACTATCTATATAATTACCCAAGTATAGGCAAAATGCATTCACCATTTTCCCCTGGTGAACCCATTTCCTGAAAATTTTTATATGAACCTAGCTACACACACACACACACACACACACACA